>NC_088412.1:32913598-33201098 GCF_034236695.1 Oncorhynchus nerka
GATGCAGGCAATGAGGCAGTGATCGCTGACAAGTTGGTTAGGATGATATCTATAAGGGTGCCCATGTTTACGGATTTGGGGTTGTACCTGGTGGGTTCATTGATCATTTGTGTGAGATTGAGGGCATCTAGCTTAGATTGTAGTATGGCCGGGGTGTTAAGCATGTCACAGTTTAGGTAACCTAGCAGCATGAGCTCTGAAGATAGATGGGGGGCAATCAATTCACATATGGTGTCCAGGGCACAGCTGGGGGCAGAGGATGGTCTATTGCAGGCGGCAACGGTGAAAGACTTGTTTTTAGAGAGTTGGATTTTTAAAAGTATAAATTCAAATTGTTTGGGTACAGACCTGGATAGTAGGACAAAACTCTGAAGGCTATCTCTGCAGTAGATTGCAACACTGCCCCCTTTGGCAGTTCTATATTGTCGGAAAATGTTATAGTTAGGGATGGAAATTTCAGGGTTTTTGGTGGTCTTCCTAAACCAGGATTCTGACACGGTGAGGTTGACAGAGTGTGCTAAAGCAGTGAATAAAACGAACTTAGGGAGGAGGCTTCTAATTAACATGCATGAAACCAAGGCTTTTAAGGTTACAGAAGTCAACAAATGAGAGCACCTGGGGAGTAGGAGTGGAGCTGCGGGGCCTGGATTAACCTCTACATCACCAGAGGAACAGAGGAGGAGTAGGATAAGGGTACGGCTAAAGGCTAAAGGCTATCAGGACTGGTCGTCTAGTGCGTTCGGAGCAGAGAGTAAAAGGGGGAAGTTTCTGGGCGAGATAGAATAGATTGCGGACAGTCTGAGCACTGATGGAGGGATTGTGCGTTCCTGGTGTAACTCGGGCAGTTGTTGTTGTCATCCTGTACCTGTCCCGCAGATGTGATGTTCGGATGTACCAATTCAGTGCAGGTGTTGTTACACGTGGTCTGCCACTGCGAGGACGATCAGCTGTCCGTCCTGTCTCCCTGTAGTGCTGTCTTAGGCGTCTCACAGTACGGACACTGCAATTTATTGCCCTGGCCACATCTGCAGTCCTCATGCCTCCTTGCAGCATGCCTAAGCCATGATCAGGCAGATGAGCAGATGGAAAGCATTTCATCTTTAAATTAATGCACTTCGAAATGAATTTAGTAACTTTTGCCGCAGAAGTATTTAACTGCAGGGAACTCCATCATCGTATGAAGGAATGAATCTACCTGATTTAGGGGACACGGTGAACAGTTGGGAGTTGGGTCCAATTTCATCATTTTTGTTGGTGTGTTAAATACAGTCTGTGAACAAACTTAAAATGTATAAATTGATGATTCGGAATACAGGATGGCAAGGTCATATTCTAATTAACATGTTATGTTTCAGTTAAAATGTGGTTCAGATTCAATTAGATTGTGGGCCAAACTTTTTAATGGCTAGCTCAGAATATGAACATTCCAAAAGTTGTTTATATATTATAAAGATTAGTCCTTTCAGGAGCAATAGGAGAAAACCTTATTTCTCTCTATACTCAGGGAGAGAAGAATCATATCTAAACCAATTTAGGATGGGGTGAAATGCTACTTCATTCCCTCATTGTAAATGTATATTTTTATCCAGGATCGTTTATTCGTTTATTTCGTTTATTTTCGAACAGTTTGAGTTTGAGTTCCGCATCTTCATTAATTCACTTATAATTAGCCGAAAATGTATGTTTGAGGCTTTACTGAGCCGGACAATCTTCTCTCTTCGAGGAGAGCCCAAGCACTTCATCAATGTTTCCGCAGATCAAGTATGCAGACATTTGCACAGTCTTGCACGAATTGGCACATTTTCTGGCTGGCGCTCGCATTGCCTTCCTTGTTATTTTCCTCACAAATAATGACTTTGGACATGTGTGCCTTCCTATCAAAGTAAGTGCCTTATTTTCTGTATATCATGTTGTCGTTTCTACTGTAGCATACAGTATGCATTTATGGAGCATAATGTATTTACAGTTTTATTCACATGATTTCAAGTACTGGTGACAAATAATGCATTCCGATTATTGCAACCAAATCTCGCTTTGGGCCCCCAAAAGGCTGAGATCCGGCTCTGCTCTCAGTACATCAATAATAAATACATGGTCTCTCTCATATCTCATATTCACTGTATGCAGCTACTATGCAACATTATTGAAATGTTTATTAGTTGTCATGATAATGATCATCAATGATCTAAGACAGTCCTTTGGCATTAGCGTAATGTTGTGCAGCGCGTGTGTGTGTGTGTGTGCGTGTGTGTGTATGTGTATGTGTGTGTGTATACATAGCTGGAGCTTTGAATTACCCAATTCATTATTCAGTGAAGCTCCAGCATCAAGTGTCTGCTGTATGTCGATGTAAGACAAAAACTTGCCCGAGTAACAATGCTGCATCCACCATGTACAATATAATTAAAACATTTAAAAAATATATTTAACCTTTATTTAACCAGGTAAGCTACTTGAGAACAAGTTCTCATTTACAAATGCGACCTGGCCAAGATAAAGCAAAGCAGTGTGACAGAAAGAACAACAGAGTTACACATGGAATAAACAAGCGTAAAGTCAATAACACAATAGAAAAAAAGTCTATATACAGTGTGTGCAAATGGCATGAGGAGGTAATGCAATAAATAGGCCATAGTAGCAAAATAATTACAATTTAGCAGATTAACACTGGAGTGATAGATGAGCAGATGATGGTGTGTAAGTAGTGATACATACTGGTGTGAAAAAGAGTAATGTACATAGTTACTGGTTTGAAATCCATCTCTATTTGTAGGTTGAATATAAATGACAAAGGCCAAAGACTCTTTCCATTATCTTTCAGTGTTCTCCCTGCAGCACCTGCTCTTCCAGACCACACAGAGCATCTGGAGCTCAGGGACACATGTCATCATCATTGACCTCCGACCCCCAGCTGAAGTGCTGCTCTGGAAAAACTGGGGATGGCCCTGCTGATAACAAACAAACACACACACGCGCACACAAACACACACTAATCAAATTTGATTGGCTATAATCTTGTAATGTAGAGGCTAATACAATAGTTTTGATAGATAGAATCAGAAAACATGGGTTGTGTGCGACAGTCTTTGTGTATCTGTGTTGTCTCTGTTTCTTGTATTAACAGTTTTACAGACACCCCCATGTGTGTCTGCTGCTTACAGGCCAGACCAATAGGTAGTCTGTTTTTACCTACAGTGAATATCAACTGTATGGAAAATCGACGGCTAGTGGCGTGTGTGTGTGTGTGTGTGTCTGCTGCTTACAGGCCAGACCAATAGGTAGTATGTTTTTACCTACAGTGAATATCAACTCTATGGAAAATCGACGGCTAGTGGCGTGTGTGTGTGTCTGCTGCTTACAGGCCAGACCAATAGGTAGTCTGTTTTTACCTACAGTGAATATCAACTCTATGGAAAATCGACGGCTAGTGGCGTGTGTGTGTGTGTCTGCTGCTTACAGGCCAGACCAATAGGTAGTCTGTTTTTACCTACAGTGAATATCAACTCTATGGAAAATCGACGGCTAGTGGCGTGTGTGTGTGTGTTTGTGCAAACTCTGGCCTTACTGTCATGTGTGCTCCCTGTCCGGCCTCTAGATCACCAGGCTGCTCGTTATGGCGCACACCTGTCACCATTGTTACGTGCACCTACACATCATCAGACTCACCTGGACTCCATCACTTCCCAGATTACCTTCAAAATGTATCAACCCCGGCAAAAATGTCACATTTCCTGTTGCTGCACGATTATTTTCCTGCTGTAGCAAACTGATTTAAATTAAGATCCTACATCTGTTGGTCAGCCAGTTGTGGGTGTCGTAGTGGTAGCCATGCTTGTGTTGGTCTAAAGATTCCCTCAGATTCTGATAGGTCGCATAATTGCTGCGTTTACACAGGCACCTCAATTCTGATCTTTTGCCCAAGTTGGTGAAAGAGCTGATCTGATTGGTCAAAAGACCAATTAGTGTAAAAAAAAAGATTGTAATTGGGCTGCCTGTGTAAACGCAGTGTGTGTGTGTGTGTGTGTGTGTGTGTGTGTGTGTGTGTGTGTGTGTGTGTGTGCATGAGCGAGACCATTGTTAATACATGTCCAATGGAAAGCAGAAGGCTAGAGCGAGGTTGTTATCTGTCCATGTGGATGTTTGCTATTAAAACAGACCACTAGCTTCTGTGCAACGGGGGGACATTCACTCTGTCATTAAGATAAAGCTGTGTCTCACACACAGGAAGCTACTGAGTGCAGAGTAGTGATGGAGAAAATACTGCATGGCACCAACCTAGGAAATCATTGTGGTTAGAGATATTGATGGGAATATCAAGAAGAGATTTATTGCAAATAGATATTCCTAGACAAACTCATTTCCAGTCAAATGAGATATTGGTCTGGCATAATGAGGGTGATCACAATGATGCAGGAGAGGAAGAAGAGATTGAGCTGCAGATTTGTTCTCTCACAAAGAGGTTATTTTACCTCCTCTGATACCGAAGACCCCAGCCCTGGACCCTTAATAAGTGTAAACCCTGACAGATGTGACCGCCTGCCTAGCCCCACTCCTTCAGCCCGGGAGATGCCATAGATCCAATCAGTGCCACCATCCCACTGCAATGGGCCGTCAAATGCTAATGTGTTCCACTCTGATACCGACCTGCTGCTCTGCCAAGCTCTCTGAATAATTCCAATTACACAGAGATGCATCATATATTGTGTCTAGAAGACCATGGAGGTCTGGTGTGAAGGAGTGTGGCGTGTCTGTTTCAGACAGGATGCCTGCCCTGGCCTTGGAGAAGACACACATCAGGGTGTATGGTTTGACGTATGTGTGTGTGTGTGTGATGACTGTTTGCAGATGCTTTATCAGCCACTGGCAGAGAGACCCTATTCAGTGGTGGGAGACACAACAAAGAGCCAATTTACAGAAACAAAGGCTGCCACGACAGGCAGGCCATGCTGGTTACAAATCAGAACAAAACCCTCCGATAACCAAGCACAAACCCTGAGGAGATGTTTAACAAACCTTCAGAAAGGCTCCCAGAAACTACCAGATGACCTTACAACAGTCAGGTAACATAACATACTGCCCCTGAGCAACACACATGAACACATAACCACATCACTTTTGGGGCCATAATGATGAAATTGAGAAAGTCATATTTGGTACGGTGTGTACTGGGTGGGTTTTGGTGTACACCGACAAAAGGAAATGACCTGTTGCCATGACCACAGCAGGTGTCACAGCGTGAACACACACTCACTCAGATGAGGCCTAATTTGAGCTGGCTTTACACACACACACCATGAAATCGGAGATAGGTCTGGAGCAACGTAACAGGTGCACTGTGATGGCCATTATAACCAGCCATGTAACCATGTTAAAAGCCTACCTGTTTGGTTTCGTAACTCGCGTGTTCGCACGTGTATGTTTGTGTGGATAGAAAGGGTTGATGGTGTATATGAGTATACCAACTGCTTTTTACTTTTCGATCTGTTTTGCTTTCATATATATATATATAAAATTTGTTTTACAACCTCCCTAGTGCGAAACTGAATGTGTGTCAATGTGAGTTTGTGTGTCAGCCAGCCTAGGTTAGTTATTTGTGCCTATCTGTGTTGGAATGTGTAGGTCAGGAGTTGAGATTTAGGTGTCATATTCTGCATCTGCCAGCCTAGGGACAGGGCAGCTGGAGGCCTGAGCCTCAGAGAGAGAACACCCCTAACCACAAAGAGAAGAGAACACCCCCAACCAGCCACCCTAGCAGCAGCACCCTTCGCCCTCCAGGCTCCAGTCATGGTCCCCTCGCCCGGCTATGGATAAGCAGCGTGTGGAGGGGGGCTAGCACTAGCAGCTGGCAGCCTGCTCTTTCACAGCTCCCCCATCCCTTACCCCAAACTGGCTAATCACAGCCAATGATTGCTCAGCACCAGCCGTGGCCACCACACCTGCACCCTTCCTCTGGTGGGACTGTCCCATCTGGGACACGTGGAGAGGGAGGGGGGAGTAAAGAGGGTGTCTGCTTACTAGCCAAACAGCTGAAAACGCAACAAGGATAGAAAAGAGCAACCTCCATGGCCTAATCAGATAATAATAATTAATAATAATAATAATAATAATTAATTAATTTGATCACCCTATTGCAGGAGAACATTCCTGCAATGCAGGAAATGTAAACTTGAATTGAATTGTATTTGAGGTTTAAAAAGGTTTGTAATTTCCACTTTCAAATTTAAGACTTGATTCTCCCATCAAAAAATGTCCATTAATTATAATCCACATAATAATTCACATTTCCTGTTGCTGCAGGATTATTTTCCAGCTGTAGCAAATGACTCAAACTAAGATCCTACATCAATATGTCAGCCAGTTGTGGTCAGAGACCAATGTGTTGTAGAGGCAGCCATGCTTGGGTTGGTCTCAAGATTCCCCCAGATTCTGATAGGTCGCCTGTGGCTGCATTTACAAAGTCCAATTCCAATATTTTACCCAATTATTGGCAAACAAACTGATCTGTTTGATCAAAAGAGGGGTCTCAAAGGGGCATAGGGGGTTTAAAGTGTGTGTGTGCGTGCATGTGTGTATGTGTCAAATCATTTCTGGGTAACAATGAAGTACCTTACTGTGATTGTTTTCAATTAAAATGGCAAAACAAAGCAAGCAAGAATTTTGCTAGAACTGTCTGGGAGTGGTCTGAGTGTAGAGGGGGAAACTGAAAATGAGTTATTATTGGCAGAGAGGTTTGGAACTTTCTTTCTTATTGGTATATTAACTCATTTATCACCTGGTGATGTCATCAGGCAGGCCAAAAATCCATCCCACCAAAACAGGTTGAAATTTCAGGTGGTCTTTTCATACAGCTTTCACAGTATTATTCCAACATCATAGTGTGGAAATATATATAAAACACAGGAAAAACACATTTTTGACTGCACTGGGCCTTTAAGCACTGCATCAATTGAATCGACGTGATTTGGAAAGGCACACACCTGTCTATATAAGGTCCCACAGTTGACAGTGCATGTCAGAGCAAAAACCAAGCCATGGGGTTGAAGGAATTTCCCGTAGCGCTCCGAGACAGGATTATGTCAAGCCACAGATCTGGGGAGGGGTACCATAAAATGTCTGCAGCATTGAAGGTCCCCAAGAACACAGTGGCCTCCATCATTGTTTGATGGAAGAAGTTAGGAACGACCAAGACTCTTCTTAGACCTGGCCGCCCGGCCAAACGGAACAATGGGCCTTGGTCAGGGAGGTGAGAGTTCCTCTGTGGAGATGGGAGAACCTTCCAAAATGACAACCATCTCTGCAGCACTCCACCAATCAGGCCTTTATGGTAGAGTGGCCAGACGGAAGCCACTCCTCAGTAAAAGGCACATGACAGCCCGCTTAGAGTTAGACCAAAAGATACCTAAAGGACTATCAGACTATGAGAAACAAGATTCTCTCATCTGATGAAACCAAGATTTAACTCTTGCCAAGCCTCAAGTCTGGAGGAAACCTGGCACCATCCCTACGGTGAAGCATGGATGTGGCATCATCATATTGTGGGGATGTTTTTCAGCGGCAGGGACTAGGAGACTAGTCAGGATCAAGGGAAAGATGAACAGAGCAAAGTACAGAGAGATCCTTGATGAAAACTTGCTCCAGTGCACTCAGGACCTCAGACTGGGGTGAAGGTTCACCTTCCAACAGGACAACAACCCTAAGCAAACAGAAAAGACAACGCAGGAGTGGCTTTGGGACAAGTCTCTGAATGTACTTGAGTGGCCCAGCCAGAGCACAGACTTGAACCCGATCTCTGGAGAGACATTTGAAAAAATGTGGAGTCCTGAATTATTGGATCCCTTGAGAAAGATGAGCAAAAAAAACTGGATCAAATAAATAATACAAATACTGAGCTATAATTGTATGCTAATAAAACATTTAAAATTACATTATTTTATACTAAAACCATTTCTCAGAGATTTTGTTGTTGTTTAACAAGTACAGTTGAAGTAGGAAGTTTACATACACTTAGGTTGGAGTCATTAAAACTCGTTTTTGAACCAGTCCACAAATTTCTTGTTAACAAACTATAGTTGTGGCAAGTCAGTTCGGACAGCTACTTTGTGCATGACACAAGTCATTTTTCAACAATTGTTTACAGACAGATTATTTCACTTATAATTCACTGTATTACAATTCCAGTGGGTCAGAAGTTTACATACACTAAGTTGACTGTGCCTTTAAACAGCTTGGAAAATTCAAGAAAATTATGTCATGGCTTCTGATTTTGAGACAATTGGATGTGTACCAATTGGATGTGTATCAAGGCCTACCTTCAAACTCAGTGCCTCTTTGCTTGACATCATGGGAAAAAGAAATCAGCCAAGACCTCATGAAAAAAATTGTAGACCTACACAAGTCTGGTTAATCATTTGGAGCAATTTCCAAATGCCTGAAGGTACCATGTTCATCTGTACAAACAATAGTACACAAGTATAAACACCATGGGACCACGCAGCCGTCATACCGCTCAGGAAGGAGACACGTTCTGTCTCCTCGAGATGAATGTATTTTGGTGCAAAAAGTGCAAATCAATCCCAGAACAACAGCAAAGGACCTTGCAAAGATGCTGGAGGAAACAGGTACAAAAGCATCTATATCAACAGTAAAACGAGTCCTATAACGACATAACCTGAAAGGCCGCTCAGCAAGGAAGAAGCCACTGCTGCAAAACTGCCATAAAAAAAAGCCAGACTGGGGTTTGCAACTGCACATGGGGACAAAGATCATACTTTTTGGAAAAATGTCCTCTGGTCTGATGAAACAAAAATAGAACTGGTTGGCCATAATGACCATCATTATGTTTGGAGGAAAAAAGGGGGAGGCTTGTAAAGCTGATGAACACCATCCCAACCGTGAAGCATGGGGGTGGCAGCATCATGTTGTGGGGGTGCTTTGCTGCAGGAGGGACTGGTGCACTTCACAAAATAGATGGCATCATGAGGCAGGAACATTATGTGGATATATTGAAGCAACATCTCAAGACATCAGTCAGAAAGTTAAGGCAAGGTCGCAAATGGGTCTTCCAAATGGACAATGACCCCAAGCAAAGTTGTGGCAAAATGGCTTAAGGACAACAATGTCAAGGTATTGGAGAGGCCATCACGAAGCCCTGACCTCAATCATATAGAACATTTGTGGGCAGGACTGAAAAAGCGTGTGCGAGCAAGGAGGCCTACAAATCTGACACAGTTACACCAGCTCTGTCAGGAGGAATGGGCCAAAATTCACCCAACTTATTGTGGGAAGCTTGTGGAAGGCTACCTGAATCGTTTGACCCAAATTAAACAATTTAAAGGCAATGCTACCAAATACTAATTGAGTGTATGTAAATGTTACCAATGTGAAATGGCTAGCTAATTAGCGGTGGTGCACGCTAATAGCGTTTCAATCGGTGACGTCACTCGCTCTGAGGACCTTGAAGTAGTTGATCCTCTTGCTCTGCAAGGGCTGTGGCTTTTGTGGAGCGATGGGTTACGATGCTTCATGGGAGGCAGTTGTTGATGTGTGCAGAGGGTCCCTGGTTCAAGCCCAGGTAGGGGCGAGGAGAGGGACGGAACCTATACTGTTACATAAACTTCTGACCCACTGGGAATGTGATGAAAGAAATAAAAGCTGAAATAAATCATTCTCTCTTACTATTATTCTGACATTTCACATTCTTAAAATTAAGTGGTGATCCTAACTGACCTAAGACAGGGAATTTTTACTCTGATTAAATGTCAGGAATTGTGAAAAACTGAGTTTATATGTATTTGGCTAAGGTGTATGTCAACTTCCGACTTCAACTGGAATTATAAAAAATGTCTAAAAGGATAAGGGTCCAAATGATTGGCTCCCCTGTTTTCAATACTCCAGCACCTTCCCTGTGTGAGGATAACAACACAGCCTTTTCATCAACTGTTTTACGAGATTGGAAAACACATTGGGAGGAATCTGAGACCATTCCTCCATACAGAACCTTTCCAGATCCTTGATATCCTTTGTCTGTGCTTAAGGACTGCCAAACCCACCGCTGGTGCTCAAATGGTCATAAGTCAGAGGTCTTTGGCCACGCTCACCAGCGGTGGGTCTGGCCTTAGAAAGAAAAATGCATATGCAGAAGATACCTCTGTAAAATATGGTGGTGGATCTTTGATGTTACGGGGCTGTTTTGCTTCCACCGGTCCTGGGGCCCTTGTTAAGTTCAACGACATCATGAACTTCATCAAGTAGCAGGACGTTTTTTTTTTTTACCTGGTTGCTTCTGCTAGGAGGCTGAAACTTGGCCGCAAGTGAATATTCCAGAAAGACAACCCCAAGCACACAACACAATCCACAAATAAATGGTTAATTGACCACAACATCAACATTTTGCAATGGCCAACTCAGTCTCCGAACTGGAACCCCACTGAAAAGCTGTGGTTTGAATTGAAGCGCAGATGAAGGATATCACGGTTCTAGATCTGCGAGTACTCCCACTTGTTTTCATATTTATACTTCCATGTACAAATGTGTGCTCTTTTACTGGAGCTGGACAGCTGTGTACAGAACTAGTAAAAACATTTGTAACTAAAGGATTTAGAGGCCCTATCCAATGTCTGATTTGTAAATATAGTGTTTTGTACTAGTCTAATGACAAGTCGTTTGTACCAAAATGTATCTTGACTTGTTATAGGATTACGTTTTCATCTGTTCGTCAAGACCTTGAATAGTATAATCAGGTGTGGTATATCTGGGCTTAAACACACAAAAAAACTGAATAACCCTGTAGCTCATCAAGAGAAATTGTAGCCATCCCTGAATTGTATGTAGAAAGTTTACTATGTCTGATTAATGTAAGCTTGGTTGTAAATGTTATATTTTGTTTACAGGTAACTTAATTTTGCTTACAGGTAATGTAGTACCTTCTTCAGTAAACTTTCAAATAAATGTTTTTCTTTCAATAGTTAATGGGTATATGTTGAATTTGTATATATTCCTGGAGCTTGCTCAATTGTCTTGTTAAAAGAGATAAGGGATTTTTTCCCCCAGTTTACTCCATATTAGTGTTTCTGTTTTTTCACTTACCTCTGGAAAATCAGCCGTTAATATTAAATAAATATTAAGAACTACATTATTTATGTTTCCATTTGTCATTATTGTGTACTTTTACTGTACTTTTATTGCTGTGTTACGCTGTATTATAATGTTGTATAATAATGTTGAATAATCACCTGCTGGTGTAAAAAAAACATGTAAATTAAAAGCAAAAACTATGTTTTAAGTGAGAAGAAGGCATTGGTCTGAACCCGAAAAAGAGAAGAAATTCACATGAGCATCACAATGCCTACTTCACCCATGCTCTACCAAGGCATTCCAGCACACAGCTTTGAGCTACTGCTCAGGGGTGAGATGAGGTGCTGAAGGTGCAGCAGGGTGGTGCAAAAATTGGGACTATCATTGGTCATGATTAAGGCCTGGGCCCGGTTGCATAAAACATCTAAAGTGCATTTTCCCCTTGTGTTTTTCCTTAACTTTAAGTCAGTTACACAAAACATTTTACAGCAAATGTTCCCCTTAAATGAATTTCAAAAGTTAAGGGTCAATTTGTTTCTCCTGTCTTGAATGTAGAAGTTCTATTTTGCGATCTCCCAAAATAAATGTGAATAAATCTTTTATCTTATATCATTTACACCTGGATCTTGCAGCTAGCTAGCTGCTATCCGAGTGACTATTGGCTTACGTTGGTCCCGGAGCAAACATCAATTATTCCGGAGCTAGCCAGCTGAAGAGTTCCATCAGCCACTCCTGGGCTACAATCACCTATCCGGACCCATTTTACTGCCAATACGGAGCCCGACCGGGCCTTCACGACTGGACTACCGACGTCATCTGCCCGAGGCTTGTCACCAAAAGCACTCACAAACTTCTACAGATGCACAATCGAGAGCATCCTGTCGGGCTGTATCACCGACTGGTACGGCAACTGCTCCGCCCACAACCGTAAGGCTCTCCAGAAGGTAGTGAGGTCTGCACAATGCATCACCGGGGGCAAACTACCTGCCCTCCAGGACACCTACACCACCCGATGTCACAGGAAGGCCATAAAGATCATCAAGGACAACAACCACCCGAGCCACTGCCTGTTCACCCCACTATCATCCAGAAGGTGAGGTCAGTACAGGTGCATCAAAGCAGGGACCGAGAGACTGAAAAACAGCTTCTATCTCAAGGCCATCAGACTGTTAAACAGCTACGACAAACATTGAGTGGCTGCTGCCAACACACTGACTCAACTCCAGCCACTTTAATAATGGAAATTGATGTAAAATATATCAATAGCCACTTTAAACAATGCTACTTAATATAATGTTTACATACCCTACATTACTCATCTCATATGTATATGTATATACTGCATCTTTATGTAATACATGTATCACTAGCCACTTTAAACTATGCCACTTTGTTTACATACCCTACATTACTCATCTCATATGTATATACTGTACTCGCTACCATCTACTGCATCTTGCCTATGCCATTCTGTACCATCACTCATTCATATATCTTTAGGTACATATTCTTTATCACTTTACACTTGTGTGTATAAGGTAGTAGTTTTGGAATTTTTAGGTTAGATTATTACTGCATTGTCGGAACTAGAAGCACAAGCATTTCGCTACACTCACATTAAAATCTGCTAACCATGTGTATGTGACAAATACATTTGATTTGATTTGATTTTGAGGGAGTTATCCAACTGGCCCCTCCATCGCGATGTTACCTGAACGCCCATCTGCAGCCCACTAATCGTTAGCTGTCTTATCGGCTGCTATCTGAATAGGTCTATCAGACAATTTTCTTGGGTCAGTATAACTATATCTATTTTGCCAATTGGATTGGTCCCCTCTACCACACGGAACCCCACTAATCTATCGACGGAAACGCACGAGGTGGCTAAAAACAAACCTCCATCCTCTGCCAGCTTGCTACCGATGGCCCGGCTAGCTGTCTGAGTCGCCATGACCCCAACCAACCTCACTACTCACTAGACCCTTATGATCACTCGGCTAAGCAGGCCTCTCCTTAATGTCAATATGCCTTGTCCATTGCTGTTCTGGTTAGTGTTTATTGGCTTATTTCACTGAAGAGCCTCTAGCCCTGCTCATTATACCTTATCCAACCTTTCAGTTCCACCACCCACACATGCGATGACATCACCTGGTTATAATTATGTTTCTAGAGACAATATCTCTCTCATCATCACTCAATGCCTAGGTTTATCTCCACTGTATTCACATCCTACCATACCTTTGTCTGTACATTATACCTTGAAGCTATTTTATCGCCCCCAGAAACCTCCTTTTACTCTCTGTTCTGGATGTCCTAGACGACCCATTCTCATAGCTTTTAGCCGTACCCTTATCCTACTCCTCCTTTGTTCCTCTGGTGATGTAGAGGTGAATCCAGGCCCTGCAGTGCCTTGCTCCACTCTTATTCCCCAGGCGCTCTCTTTTGATGACTTCTGTAACCGTAATAGCCTTGGTTTCATGCATGTTAACATTAGAAGCCTCCTCGCTAAGTTTGTTTTATTCACTGCTTTAGCACACTCTGCCAACCTGGATGTCCTAGCCGTGTCTGAATCATTGCTTAGGAAGACCACCAAAAACTCTGAAATCTCCATCCCAAACTATAACATTTTCCGACAAGATAGAACGGCCAAAGGGGGCGGTGTTGCAATCTACTGCAGAGATAGCCTGCAGAGTTTTGTCCTACTATCCAGGTCTGTACCCAAACCATTTGAACTTACACTTTTAAAAATCCAACTCTCTAAAAACAAGTCTCTCACCGTTGCCGCCTGCTATAGACCACCCTCTGCCCCCAGCTGTGCTCTGGACACCATATGTGAACTGATTGCCCCCCATCTATCTTCAGAGCTCATGCTGCTAGGTGACCTAAACTGGAACATACTTAACACCCCAGCCATCCTACAATCTAAGCTAGATGCCCTCAATCTTACACAAATTATCAATGAACCTACCAGGTACCACCCCATAGCAGTAAACACGGGCAACCTCATACATTTACATTACATTTAAGTCATTTAGCAGACGCTCTTATCCAGAGCGACTTACAAATTGGTGCTTTCACCTTATGACATCCAGTGGAACAGCCACTTTACAATAGTGCATCTAGGTCTTTTAAGGGGGGGGAGGGGGAGAAGGATTACTTGATCCTATCCTAGGTATTCCTTAAAGAGGTGGGGTTTCAGGTGTCTCCGGAAGGTGGTGATTGACTCCGCTGTCCTGGCGTCGTGAGGGAGTTTGTTCCACCATTGGGGGCCAGAGCAGCGAACAGTTTTGACTGGGCTGAGCGGGAACTGTACTTCCTCAGTGGTAGGGAGGCGAGCAGGCCAGAGGTGGATGAACGCAGTGCCCTTGTTTGGGTGTAGGGCCTGATCAGAGCCTGGAGGTACTGAGGTGCCGTTCCCCTCACAGCTCCGTAGGCAAGCACCATGGTCTTGTAGCGGATGCGAGCTTCAACTGGAAGCCAGTGGAGAGAGCGGAGGAGCGGGGTGACGTGAGAGAACTTGGGAAGGTTGAACACCAGACGGGCTGCGGCGTTCTGGATGAGTTGTAGGGGTTTAATGGCACAGGCAGGGAGCCCAGCCAACAGCGAGTTGCAGTAATCCAGACGGGAGATGACAAGTGCCTGGATTAGGACCTGCGCCGCTTCCTGTGTGAGGCAGGGTCGTACTCTGCGGATGTTGTAGAGCATGAACCTACAGGAACGGGCCACCGCCTTGATGTTATTTGAGAACGACAGGGTGTTGTCCAGGATCACGCCAAGGTTCTTAGCGCTCTGGGACGAGGACACAATGGAGTTGTCAACCGTGATGGCGAGATCATGGAACGGGCAGTCCTTCCCCGGGAGGAAGAGCAGCTCCGTCTTGCCGAGGTTCAGCTTGAGGTGATGATCCGTCATCCACACTGATATGTCTGCCAGACATGCAGAGATGCGATTCACCACCTGGTCGTCAGAAGGGGGAAAGGAGAAGATTAATTGTGTGTCGTCTGCATAGCAATGATAGGAGAGACCATGTGAGGTTATGACAGAGCCAAGTGACTTGGTGTATAGCGAGAATAGGAGAGGGCCTAGAACAGAGCCCTGGGGACACCAGTGGTGAGAGCACGTGGTGAGGAGACGGATTCTCGCCACGACACCTGGTAGGAGCGACCTGTCAGGTAGGACGCAATCCAAGCGTGGGCCGCGCCGGAGATGCCCAACTCGGAGAGGGTGGAGAGGAGGATCTGATGGTTCACAGTATCGAAGGCAGCCGATAGGTCTAGAAGGATGAGAGCAGAGGAGAGAGAGTTAGCTTTAGCAGTGCGGAGCGCCTCCTTGATACAGAGAAGAGCAGTCTCAGTTGAATGACTAGTCTTGAAACCTGACTGATTTGGATCAAGAAGGTCATTCTGAGAGAGATAGCGGGAGAGCTGGCCAAGGACGGCACGTTCAAGAGTTTTGGAGAGAAAAGAAAGAAGGGATACTGGTCTGTAGTTGTTGACATCGGAGGGATCGAGTGTAGGTTTTTTCAGAAGGGGTGCAACTCTCGCTCTCTTGAAGACGGGAGGGACGTAGCCAGCGGTCAGGGATGAGTTGATGAGCGAGGTGAGGTAAGGAAAAGGTCACCGGAGATGGTCTGGAGAAGAGAGGAGGGGATAGGGTCAAGCGGGCAGGTTGTTGGGCGGCCGGCCGTCACAAGACGCGATGTCATCTGGAGAGAGAGGGGAGAAAGAGGTCAGAGCACAGGGTAGGGCAGTGTGAGCAGAACCAGCGGTGTCGTTTGACTTAGCAAACGAGGATCGGATGTCGTCGACCTTCTTTTCAAAATGGTTGACGAAGTCATCTGCAGAGAGGGAGGAGGGGGAGGGGGAGGAGGATTCAAGAGGGAGGAGAAGGTGGCAAAGAGCTTCCTAGGGTTAGAGGCAGATGCTTGGAATTTAGAGTGGTAGAAAGTGGCTTTAGCAGCAGAGACAGAGGAGGAAAATGTAGAGAGGAGGGAGTGAAAGGATGCCAGGTCCGCAGGGGAGGCGAGTTTTCCTCCATTTCCGCTCGGCTGCCCGGAGCCCTGTTCTGTGAGCTCGCAATGAGTCGTCGAGCCACGGAGCGGGAGGGGAGGACCGAGCCGGCCTGGAGGATAGGGGACATAGAGAGTCAAAGGATGCAGAAAGGGAGGAGAGGAGGGTTGAGGAGGCAGAATCAGGAGATAGGTTGGAGAAGGTTTGAGCAGAGGGAAGAGATGATAGGATGGAAGAGGAGAGAGTAGCGGGGGAGAGAGAGCGAAGGTTGGGACGGCGCGATACCATCCGAGTAGGGGCAGTGTGGGAAGTGTTGGATGAGAGCGAGAGGGAAAAGGATACAAGGTAGTGGTCGGAGACTTGGAGGGGAGTTGCATAGCTATCATCCTAACCAACTTGCCCTTTAAATACACCTCTACTGTTTTCAAACAAGATCTCATTGATCACTGCCTCATTGCCTGCATCCGTAATGGGTCAGCGGTCAAGCGACCTCCACTCATCACTGTCAAACGCTCCCTGAAACACTTCAGCGAGCAGGCCTTTCTAATCGACCTGGCCCGGGTATCCTGGAAGGATATTGATCTCATCCCGTCAGTAGAGGATGCCTGGTTATTTTTTTTAAATGCCTTCCTCACCATCTTAAATAAGCATGCCCCATTCACAAATTTTGGAACCAGGAACAGATATAGCCCTTGGTTCTCTCCAGACCTGACTGCCCTTAACCAACACAAAAACATACTATGGCGTTCTGCATTAGCATCGAACAGCCCCCGTGATATGCAACTTCTCAGGGAAGTTAGAAACCAATATACACAGGCAGTTAGAAAAGCCAAGGCTAGCTTTTTCAATCAGAAATTTCTGCAACCGTTCATGGAGAATAAGAACACCTCCAGCTGCCCACTGCACTGAGGATAGGAAATTCTGTCACCACCGATAAATCAACTATAATTGATCATTTCAATAAGCATTTTTATACGGCTGGCCATGCTTTCCCCATGGCTACCCCTACCCCGGTCAACTGCACTGTACCTCCCACAGCAACTCGCCCAAGCCTTCCCCATTTCTTCTTCTCCCAAATCCAGTCAGCTGATGTTCTGAAAGAGCTGCAAAATCTGGACGCCTACAAATCAGCCGGGCTAGACAATCTAGACCCTTTCTTTCTAAAATTATCTGCAGAAATTGTTGCAACCCCTATTACTATCCTGTTCAAGCTCTCTTTCGTGTCGTCTGAGATTCCCAAAGATTGGAAAGCAGCTGCGGTCATCCCCCTCTTCAAAGGGGGGGACACTCTTGACCCAAACTGCTACAGACCTATATCTATCCTACCCTTTGGATGCAACTCAGCATTCTTTGTCCTCCAAACACAACGAGTTGAGTTTTTACCAAAAAGTTATATTTTGGTTTCATCTGACCATATGACATTCTCCAAATCTTCTTCTGGATCATCCAAATGCTCTCTAGCAAACTTCAGACGGGCCTGGACATGTACTGGCTTAAGCAGGGGGACATGTCTGGCACTGCAGGATTTGAGTCCCTGGCGGCGTAGTGTGTTACTGATGGTAGGCTTTGTTACTTTGGTCCCAGCTCCCTGCAGGTCATTCACTAGGTCCCCCCGTGTGGTTCTGGGATTTTTGCTCATCGTTCTTGTGATTATTTTGACCCCACGGGGTGAGATCTTGCGTGGAGCCCCAGATCGAGGGAGATTATCAGTGGTCTTGTATGTCTTCCATTTCCTAATAATTGCTCCCACAGTTGATTTCTTCAAACCAAGCTGCTTACCTATTGCAGATTCAGTCTTCCCAGCCTGGTGCAGGTCTACAATTTTGTTTCTGTTGTCCTTTGACAGCTCTTTGGTCTTGGCCATAGTGGAGTTTGGAGTGTGACTGTTTGAGGTTGTGGACAGGTGTCTTTTATACTGATAACAAGTTCATACAGGTGCCATTAATACAGGTAACGAGTGGAGGACAGAAGAACCTCTTAAAGAAGAAGTTACAGGTCTGTGAGAGCCAGAAATCTTGCTTGCTTGTAGGCGACCAAATACTTATTTTCCACCATAATTTGCAAATAAATTCATAAAAAATCCTACAATGTGATTTTCTGGATTTTTTATCTCATTTTGTCTGTCATAGTTGAAGTGTACCTATGATAAAAATTACAGGCCTCTCTCATTTTTTTAAGTGGGAGAACTTGCACAATTGGTGGCTGATACTTTTTTGCCCCACTGTACATCAATGATGTCGCTCTTGCTGCTGGTGAGTCTCTGATCCACCTCTATGCAGACAACACCATTCTGTTTACTTCTGGCCCTTCTTTGGACACTGTGTTAACAACCCTCCAGACGAGCTTCAATGCCATACAACTCTCCTTCCTTGGCCTCCAACTGCTCTTAAATGCTAGTAAAACTAATGCATGCTCTTCAACCGATCGCTGCCTGCACCTGCCTTCCCGTCCAGCATCACTACTCTGGACGGTTCTGACTTAGAATATGTGGACAACTACAAATACCTAGGTGTCTGGTTAGACTGTAAACTCTCCTTCCAGACTCACGTCAAACATCTCCAATCCAAAGTTAAATCTAGAATTGGCTTCCTATTTTGCAACAAAGCATCCTTCACCCATGCTGTCAAACATACCCTCGTAAAACTGACCATCCTACCGATCGTCGACTTCGGCGATGTCATTTACATAATAGCCTCCAATACCCTACTCAATAAATTGGATGCAGTCTATCACAGTGCCATCCGTTTTGTCACCAAAGCCCCATATATTACCCACTACTGCAACCTGTATGCTCGTCGGCTGGCCCTCGCTACATATTCGCCGCCAAACCCACTGGCTCCAGGTCATCTATAAGTCTTTGCTAGGTAAACCTCTGCCTTGTCTCAGCTCACTGGTCACCATAACAACACCCACCCGTAGCACGCGCTCCGGCAGGTATATCTCTCTGGTCACCCCCAAAACCAATTCTTCCTTTGTCTGCCTCTTCTTCCAGTTCTCTGCTGCCAATGACTGGAACAAACTACAAAAATCTCTGAAACTGGAAACACTTATCTCCCTCAGTAGCTTAACGCACCAGCTGTCAGAGCAGCTCACAGATTACTGCACCTGTACATAGCCCATCTATAATTTAGCCCAAACAACTACCTCTTCCCCTACTGTATTTATTTATTTTGCTCCTTTGCACCCCATTATTTTTTATTTCTACTTTGCACATTCTTCCACTGCAAATCTACCATTCCAGTGTTTTACTTGCTATATTGTATTTACTTTGCCACCATGGCCTTTTTTTTGTTGCCTTTACCTCCCTTATCTCACCTCATTTGCTCACATCGTATATAGACTTATTTTTCTACTTTATTAATGACGGTATGTTTGTTTTACTCCATGTGTAACTCTGTGTTGTTGTATGTGTTGATCTGCTTTGCTTTATCTTGGCCAGGTCGCAATTGTAAATGAGAACTTGTTCTCAACTTGCCTACCTGGTTAAATAAAGGTAAAATAAAATAAATGAAAAATCTTTGATGAGGTTTCATTCAGTGAATCAGGTTGTCTCCGTGGGAACTTGTAAAACCCTTAAATTATGCCCTTACCTAAGGAAATGTTTGAGGGGATATAGGCAACACCCATAAACAACTACCTTAGGTAAGGTGAAATGATTCCTTAGGTAACCCATTGAAAGTGAAACATGCAGAAATCACTCTGCCCTTTCCTGGTTGCTAAAATACTAATGGTTCGCCAAATTTCAGTTTATGTGACAAAACCATCTAAAACGCTGGGGGTATTTTCAATAACCAAAAATATTATATTTTCAGCTGTTTTTTTAGCTGGTGTACAAAACCGAAAGTAAAAGCAAAAACAAAACTTAAGATCAGGAAGCATAGAAATAGCGCACATAGAACATATCTACTGCTCCTTAGAGGTGCTTTCAATGAGAATGACAAATCTATAACTCACATTCCTATGTGAATTTGTTTGGGTCGCCCAAAAAGTTACATATTGAAGGGACACTTGAAATGTTTTATGCAACTTGGCCCTGTTCTATGACAGCTGCTCTGGACACAAAACAGTTAATTACCTGTTTAAGGCCTATATATTCAATCTCTTTAGGCAAGAATGCATGCTTGTAGTCCATGTGTGACACAACATCAGTAGGAATAAAGCATATGATGGAGGAGATGGGGTATCTGATGGATATCTGACACATAGGACTGGATGTTCCCATTCCCGCCCAAACCTGCAGTGGACAAACTCATAAGTGTAATTTAAAGCGTAATGATCAGGACATCATGACGAAGGAGGCTACTGGACCTTGTGAAAAATGAAAGATTTATGCGGTGTTTGCAGCTCGGCCCCGGTAGAAGCGATCAGCAGCATTCACTAAAAAGGGCGGAGCAAGGGATAGAACAGAACTTGATGCGGTCGTGACGTAGACTTCATCGAGACCTTTAATCCTCTTCCGCAGCAGTACAGCCGGTATCGAGAGGAGGGGGTATACGGTCGGTCAGGACTGGATTTCGGAGGCTACAATATAAGGCTAACTTTAACATGAATAAATAGGGGCTTAGATTCATCGTGTTTAAAATAAGAAACAAATATTCATTGTAGAAAACGCCGACCAAACAGAGACAAACCCCTCATCTCTCGTAGACTATTTATCTGTCGACGCATCTATTCTGCACATTCTCCTATGTTGTTCTAGGCGGAGGAATGGACAACTGCGTTCATCCATATGTGTAGATAAATAAATGGGTGATTACGTTTTGGTTTATTACAGACCATTGGACACCGCTCTACTCCTCGACGGACGCACTCTAATATCTGCTCCTCCTCTTCTCCGGTTTCCATCCGCCAGTTGCGCCCCGGCTCGCCCTTGGTCTCGCACAGTAGCGTCGCCGCCGTGTCCCCACTGCTCCTGTCAGTTGCTGCGCATCGGCAAAACATGCAGGATGAGCCTGTGGGGGTGACAACCGAACAACGACCCCCGCCAACAGAGGAAAAGTAGTACAGAAAAAACAGCACAGTCAATAAAGCCGGGATACAGCAACCAAATGAAACCAACAACCAGCTGGGAGCCCTCACTTCCAACTACAACCACCTGAACCAGAATCCAGATTTTGGTCAAGATCATTTTTGCCCTACACAGTCTATATTTGACCTTCAGCACGACTGGAAAATACATCAGCTAGCTGAGTTTGGATGCACTGAGTCGCCCCTACCCCAAGGAAAATTCAGTCACCTGCCGCTGAGGCAGCCTTTCACCGCTCAAGTCTCCACCAAACCCGCGTGCAGCACAGACTCCAGCCCCGGACGAATCAGCGGCTCGCCAGTGGGGGAGGTTGAAGCCGATGTGGAGACTGTCGCGTCGCCATCGCCCACTTCCGTAAATCCAAACAAGGTTCAGATACAAATGGACTCCCTCATCACCCACCATATAAATAACGGCAATGGCAGTGGCACCGGCAATATGTTGGCCGGAAGTCTCGGGGGCGGTTTTCCAAACCTCCAGAACCAAGAGATGCAGAACCCGAGTGGTGGCTCAGCTTCACCTCCACTCCATGGATTCGGAACCCCGTGGTCGGTTCAGACCAGCTCTCCACCACCCGTCTCCAACTCGGCCAACCCTATCCACCACGCAAACGCGATTAATCAGATGGCTCATACCGAGCCAGACAACAGCTTTTATCCCGGTATCCCCTCCTCCATCAACCCAGCCTTCTTCCAGAGTTTTTCTCCGGTGTCGGCTAATCCGTGCCCCGGCATTAACGTGCAGGGCTTCACCAGTCCGTTCTCGCACCAGATCAACGCCCCTCAGCAGACGCAGCAGAGCCGCCGGTCCCCAGTCAGCCCCCAGATGCACCCCCAGCACCATCATCAGCACCAGCAAGGCGTCTTCCTGCAGCAGAGGAACAACTACAACCACCACCACCAGGTGAGCTATCTCCAGTCCTCTCTACACATCTGTTGACACGGAAACCATAACCAGGATCCCCGTAGAATAGAGGATTGATCCTTTAAAATGACAGATATATAGAAACTGTTAGAGTGGGTGGGAGGTTAATATAATACTTTTTTGTAAAGCTAATGTAAATTAGTGCACATCAATGTCACTCCTAGATTGTATTAGGCTCAGGCCATGGTTATGAATATGAATATGTTATTACATGTTAGTTAGCCTACTATACAGAAGTGCATAAAAGCAGCTATGATGATGAAAACAAATGCGGCCCTGTGCTCCCAGAACATGTAAGAGCTGCCAATGTAAAGCAGGGATTACATTATTCAATAAACCCCACACTGTGTGTGTGAGTGTGTGTGTGTTTGCATGCGTGTGACTAATAGATCTGAGGTTCAAATGTAAATGTAATCATCACATGCTTGGTAAACAACAGGTGTAGACTAACAGTGAAATGCTTACTTACGGGCCCTTCCCAACAATGCAGAGAAAAAAATAGAGAAATAATAGACAGGTAAAACACATAATAATAAATACACAATGAGCAGCGATAACTTGGCTCTATACACGGGGTACCAATACCGAGTCGGTGTGCAGGGGTATGAGGTAATTGAGCTAGATATGTACATACAACTAGGAATAAAGTCACAGATAATAAACAGTAGCGTGTGTGATGAGACAAAAGAAAGTTAGTGCAGAAAGGGTCAATGCAGATAGTTAAATACTCCAGGTAGCTGTTTGGTTTAACTATTTAACTAACTATTTAGCTGTCTTATGGCTTGGGGGTAGAAGCTGTTCAGGGTTCTGTTGGTGCCAGACTTGGTGCATCGGTACTGCTTGTCGTGCTGTAGCAGAGAGAACAGTTTATGACTTGTGTGGCTGGAGTAAGTGACCATTTTTAGGGTCTTCCTTTGACACCGCCTGGTATACAGGTCCTGGATGGCCACAGTGAGGTACTGGGCCGTACGCACTACCCCCTGCGCCTTGCGGTCAGATGCTAAGCAGTTGCCATACCAAGTGGTGATGCCGCCAGTCAGGATGCTCTCAATGGTGCAGCTGTAGAACTGTAGAACTTTTTGAGGATCGTTAAATCTTTTCAGCCTCCTGAGGGGGAAGAGGCGTTGTCATGCCCTCTTCACGACTGTGTTGGTGTGTGTGGACCATGAAAGATCCTTAGTGATGTGAATCCCAGAAGAACTTGAAGTTCTCGACCCGCTCCACTACAGCCCCGTCGATGTGAATGGGGGCGTGGTCAGCCCTCCGTTTCCTGTAGTCAACGATCAGCTCCATTGTCTTACTGACGTTGAGGGAGAGGTTCATGTACTTACTATGACTGGGATATGTGGTTATCCCACCAAGCTATCTTAAGATGAATGCACTAACTTTAAGTAGCTCTGGATAAGAGCGTCCACTAAATTACTCAAATGTAAATGTCATTGTGTGAGTGTGTGGTGAGAGAGAGCGGAAGAGAGAGGGAGAGAGAAATGGATGTTGGTGGTGTCAGTGTGCACGGGATACTTTGTATTAGTCTTAAAGCCCTAAATCTTCTTACCCTTCCAAACACAGGATCAAAAGAAACACACAAAATACCAACAATGAATACAATTTCACATTCAGCCTCTATCCACTCCTCCCCGTCCTCTCTCTCTCTATCTCTCTCTCTCTAGCCCATGGTGAAGCAATCTCCCTGGGGGGGCAGTCACCAGGGGAGTGGTTGGAGCTCTGGTGGTATGTCCTGGGGTCGGGACCACCGTCGTGGTGGAGGCATGGGCATCCCGGGCTCTGTCAGCCAGGTCTCCCCCATGAAAAAGCCCTTCTCCAGTAACGTCATCGCACCGCCCAAGTTCCCCCGTTCCACCGGCCCCATGGGCCCCAAGGCCTGGATGGAGGAGAACATGTTCCGAACAGACAGTAACAGTAACACGCTCATGCCTCTCCAGGTACGGGCTTTGACTGTGGTGTCTGTGTTTTTCTCAGTAAGCATAGACTGAGTGCTGCTTTAAACCTACAAAACATTAGGAACACCTGCTCTTTCTATGACATAGACTGACCAGGTGAATCCAGGTGAAAGCTATGATCCCGTATTGATGTCACCTGTTAAATCTACTTCAATCATTGTAGATGAAGGGGAGAAGTCAGGTTAAATAAGGATTTTTAAGCCTTGAGACAATTGAGACATGAATTGTGTATGGGTGCCATTCATAGGGTGAATGGGCAAGACAAAATATTTAAGTGCCTTTGAACGGGGTATGGTAGTAGGTGCCAAGCACACCAGTTTGAGTGTGTCAAGAACTGCAACGCTGCTGGGTTTTTCACGCTCAATAGTTTCCCGTGTGTATCAAAAATGGTCCACCACCCATAGGACATCCAGCCAACTTGACACAACTGTGGGAAGCATTGGAGTCAATATGGATCAGCATCCCTGTGGAATGCTTTCGACACCTTGTAGAGTCCATGCCCTGACAAATTGAGGCTGTTCTGAGGGCAAAATGGGGTGCAACTCAATATTAGGAAGGTGTCTGTGTGTGTTAGGAAGGTGTGTGTGTGTGTGTGTGTGTGTGTGTGTGTGTGTGTGTGTGTGTGTGTGTGTGTGTGTGTGTGTGTGTGTGTGTGTGTGTGTGTACTGTATACTGGTGGGTGTAGTGCAAAAGGGTTTTAAGGGTTTTAATGCAGTGAGTGAAATAGGGCCGGACTCATAGGATTACGGAATTATTTCCTGAATTAGATATTGAAGCCAGAGCGTGAGTGAGAGAGTGGGTGTTTGAGAGAGAGTGGTCGATGAAAGGTAGAGAGAGAAAGCAAGGATGACAGAAGAACAGTTTAAATGATGGGAATGGGACAGTTTAATATTCGCAGCCCTGTTTTCAAAGTGCAGAGTGTTTCGGAGTGTAGGATTGTGGGAAAGAAGGAGCAGGAAGGCGACAAACATCAAACGCAGAAAGTCAGACAGAGAAAGCAAAGCAGGAGGCAGAGGGGAAGACAGAGAGCCGGGAGGGAGCAGAGAGGGGAGAGAGGAAGACAGAGAGCCGGGAGGGAGCAGAGGGGGGAGAGAGGAAGACAGAGAGCTGGGAGGGAGCAGAGGGGGGAGAGAGGAAGACAGAGAGCCGGGAGGGAGCAGAGAGGGGAGAGAGGAAGACAGAGAGCCGGGAGGGAGCAGAGAGGGGAGAGAGGAAGACAGAGAGCCGGGAGGGAGCAGAGGGGGGAGAGAGGAAGACAGAGAGCCGGGAGGGAGCAGAGGGGGGAGAGAGGAAGGGGGAAAGTGTAAAGGGGCTCTTTAGAAAACACACAGCTGAGAATCAATGTCACTCCCAGATGACGAGCAGAATTACCATTTCAATCAGACGGGAGCAGTGTTATTTATTTCTGCCATAGTGGGAGGTGTCAGGGAGTAGGGCTGCTTTAAAGCTACTTTAACACCACGTTTAGCAGGTTTCACCTGAGTCTATTTCAGGATGGGAGTTGTTATAGCTCTATGTACACATACTTCAAGACCCATAACTGATGTCATCTAATTATGCACAGCACAGTTCTGACCTTTTAAGTACAAAGGGGGAAGCTGGAGGCAGAAGGCCTTAAGAAAGGATCTTTGGGTGGGCCACCGTCGCCATACTGTATTTTCCCAGGTGGAGACTGGAAAAACACGCTAGTTATTCCCCTGATCTATTTTTCAAAGTAATCCCCTCATCACTTTCTCCCTTCTGTCATGGCTCTGCTCTTCCTCTTCCAGGAAGCAGGCGAGGCTCCATGAATTGTTCATTTCCATAAACAGTGTCCGACTAGCAATTCCTCAGATTCCATACACGTCTACTCTCTTTTCCTTCCTTCCTCTGTGTTATGTTTGGATAGGGCTTTTTGCATTTGTGCTTCATCATGATGTGAACGTCATTGACAGAGATATGTAGAGGGAGAGAGAGAGAGAGAGAGGGGTGTATGCTGGCACTGGGAAAGAAAGAGAGGTGACCTACTGCCTATTCCGTGGAGTGTACATTCCTACACGCTTCGATCATTCCATAATAATGCCTTTGTAAATCCTTCATAAGATATGTCATACCATATAAAGGATGTTATACTACACAGACCTGTACTACATTCTTATTCGCTGACAGTGTGGCAACACTCCTTCAGTTGCTACAGCATCACATAAACTAGGATGTCCACCCGATGACAGGCTATAGGATATATAACGGCCATGTTGTTTTTCCTCTGTGTAAAGCCCAGCTATAAACAGGCCTGGAGGGAACTTGGCCGGTCTGCCTGTAATAATCTGGCATTATCCAACCAATGGCCTTTTCTCTCTGCCCTTCCTCTTACTGTCAGAGGCCCTGACCTCAGAGTCAGGCAGTAAACGTTAGCCTAACATTAACCTACAAATCACACACAGATTGACCACTGGACCACTTTTAGATAAGTGTTTTTCATCCTGTCTGTGGAGAAGTAGTGTGTGGAGTACTGTTGAGTGGTGGTCTGGCTATGTGATGAACATACATCTAGCATGTTCAGCACGTAGAAAATGTTTTTATTTTTATTGTCTAATTAGATAATAGTGTAAATATTAAGTTGTGAGAGGTACTGATATGACCTTTTACTATCTCGCCTCCCTCTCTACTGTACAGGGGTCTGTATTATTGTCCCTCTGATGAGTTCGTAATAACCTCCATCCCATCCCAGCAAGCACTCTGGGTGAAATCCCTGGATTTGGTTTCCTCTCTCTCTCTCTCTCTCTCTCTCTCTCTCTCTCTCTCTCTGTCTGTCCGTCCGTCCGTCCGTCCGTCCGTCCGTCCGTCTTTCTGACGTGCTCCAGAGTTCCTGGTGAATCCATCATTGGGCCCATACAGATTTGTTTTTTATCCATGGATGTGCTGTCCACATGCAGAATATTAAGCCACACCCACAGGCTTACCCATGCCTACAGTATGTACCAGACCACTGCAGGGTTCCAGTTGTTGTATGTGTGTGTTTCAGTTTGACAGTTTTTTTCCCAGTTGTTTAAGCCTTCATATCTCTGTCCTTCCCTCTCTCTCCCTCTCTCCCCTCAGGATCGATCTAGAATGTACGACAGTCTAAACATGCACTCACTGGAAAGCTCTCTGATTGACATCATGCGGGCGGAGCAGGATCCAATGAAGGGTGAGACACTACTTATTTACTCCCTCCCCACCGTCGTTAATTCTCATACTTACTGTACTTACTCACTGTATAATGGGGAAGGGCATTGTGATTGTGGAGAATGGTGATTAGGGGGAATGCATTTGAGGCGCAGCATACTCTTTCCCAAGGAACTGACAGGCTTCCTGCTCTCTCCTCGAGGCATGTTGTTTTCCCCAGCGCGAGCAGCTTATGTTCTCCCTGGTAAGAGTAAGTATTACTGCCACCACCGGCTGTGCCTTTAAATGAACTTACAGCCCTGATCCTGCTGCTACTGCTACTGCTTAACCTGGGGCGCACTGACAGACAGGAGTCAGGCAGCCTGGCAGCACTCTCTGTCCTGATAGGATAGGGTAGGACACTCCTCAAAGGGACAAGGAGTAGGGTGACTGGGCTGGCCCAGGAGTAGGGTGACAGGGCTGGCCCAGGAGTAGGGTGACAGGGCTGGCCCAGGAGTAGGGTGACTGAGCTTGCCCAGGAGTAGGGTGGCAGGGCTTGCCCAGGAGTAGGGTGACTGAGCTTGCCCAGGAGTAGGGTGACTGAGCTTGCCCAGGAGTAGGGTGACAGGGCTGGCCCAGGAGTAGGGTGACTGAGCTTGCCCAGGAGTAGGGTGACTGAGCTTGCCCAGGAGTAGGGTGACTGAGCTTGCCCAGGAGTAGGGTGACAGGGCTGGCCCAGGAGTAGGGTGACTGAGCTTGCCCAGGAGTAGGGTGACTGAGCTGGCCCAGGATTAGGGTGACTGACCTTGCCCAGGAGTAGGGTGACTGAGCTTGCCCAGGAGTAGGGTGACAGGGCTGGCCCAGGAGTAGGGTGACTGAGCTTGCCCAGGAGTAGGGTGACTGAGCTTGCCCAGGAGTAGGGTGACTGAGCTTGCCCAGGAGTAGGGTGACAGGGCTGGCCCAGGAGTAGGGTGACTGAGCTTGCCCAGGAGTAGGGTGACTGAGCTTGCCCAGGAGTAGGGTGACAGGGCTGGCCCAGGAGTAGGGTGACTGAGCTTGCCCAGGAGTAGGGTGACTGAGCTTGCCCAGGAGTAGGGTGACTGAGCTTGCCCAGGAGTAGGGTGACAGGGCTGGCCCAGGAGTAGGGTGACAGGGCTGGCCCAGGAGTAGGGTGACAGGGCTGGCCCAGGAGTAGGGTGACTGAGCTGGCCCAGGAGTAGGGTGACTGAGCTTGCCCAGGAGTAGGGTGACTGAGCTTGCCCAGGAGTAGGGTGACAGGGCTGGCCCAGGAGTAGGGTGACTGAGCTTGCCCAGGAGTAGGGTGACTGAGCTTGCCCAGGAGTAGGGTGACTGAGCTTGCCCAGGAGTAGGGTGACAGAGCTTGCCCAGGAGTAGGGTGACTGAGCTTGCCCAGGAGTAGGGTGACAGGGCTGGCCCAGGAGTAGGGTGACTGGGCTGGCCCAGGAGTAGGGTGACTGGGCTGGCCCAGGAGTAGGGTGACTAGGCTGGCCCAGGAGTAGAGTGACAGGGCTGGCCCAGGAGTAGAGTGACAGGGCTGGCCTAGGTGCTGGATCTTGAGGAGAGATCCAGGTAAACTGCAGTCAGTGTAAAATGACTCCTGGCTAGCTACACAGATGGTTAAGCCTACTGGCTTCAACATACTCCCTCAAACCACGGACAGGAGGCTCCTAAGCCTATATGGCAGAGACTGGGAGACAATTTTAAATTTACAGTACACAGCACAATCCCTTACATTGAATTTGGCACAGTATACTACCCATGAAAGACTATTATTATTGTTAATTATTTACTAGTCTAGATAGCAATGTCATTCTCACAGCCAGTGTCCAGTACTCCACCTGTCCAGGACTCTTGAGTTGAATTTCTTGTTTAGCCTGCAGGAGCAGATAGAGCAGACATTTGAGTCATTTAGCAGATAGTCTTATCCAGAGCCACTTACAAGAACAATTAGTGTTAAGTGCCTTGCTCAAGGGCACACCAGCAGACTTGTCACCTAGTTGGCTCATGGATTCGAACCAGCGACCTTCTGGTTACTGACCCATCGCTCTGCCGACATAGGCCAGTATTCACAGCACAGAGAACCAGAGGGAAACAGACTCAATTTAGACATGATCGCACATTCACACACAGCATGTGACAGCCAGAGGAGTGTGGAGGGGAGGGTGAAGGGGAGGGTGGAGGGGAGGGTGGAGAGGACAGTAGGGGAGGGTGGAGAGGAGGGTGGAGGGGAGGGTGGAGGGGACAGTAGGGGAGGGTGGTCTTGGCCATTTATAGCCCTGACTGCTAGGCACAGAGAGGAGAGGAGGGTGGAGAGGAGGGTGGAGGGAGGGCGGAGAGGAGGGTGGAGGGGAGGGTGGAGAGGAGGGCGGAGAGGAGGGTGGAGAGGAGGGCGGAGAGGAGGGTGGAGAGGAGGGTGGAGGGGAGGGCGGAGAGGAGGGTGGAGGGGAGGGTGGAGAGGAGGGCGGAGAGTAGGGTGGAGAGGAGGGTGGAGGGGAGGGTGAAGGGGAGGGCGGAGAGGAGGGTGGAGAGGAGGGTGGAGGGGAGGGTGGAGGGGACAGTAGGGGAGGGTGGAGAGGAGGGTGGAGGGGAGGGTGGAGGGGACAGTAGGGGAGGGTGGAGAGGAGGGTGGAGGGGAGGGTGGAGGGGACAGTAGGGGAGGGTGGAGAGGAGGGTGGAGAGGAGGGCGGAGAGGAGGGCGGAGAGGAGGGCGGAGGGGAGGGCGGAGAGGAGGGTGGAGGGGAGGGTGGAGAGGAGGGCGGAGAGGAGGGTGGAGAGGAGGGTGGAGAGGAGGGCGGAGAGGAGGGTGGAGAGGAGGGTGGAGAGGAGGGTGGAGGGGAGGGTGGAGAGGAGGGCGGAGAGGAGGGTGGAGAGGAGGGTGGAGGGGAGGGTGAAGGGGAGGGCGGAGAGGAGGGTGGAGAGGAGGGTGGAGGGGAGGGTGGAGAGGAGGGTGGAGGGAGGGTGGAGAGGAGGGCGGAGAGAGGAGGGCGGAGAGGAGGGCGGAGAGGAGGGTGGAGGGGAGGGTGGAGAGGAGGGTGGAGGGGAGGGTGGAGAGGAGGGTGGAGAGGAGGGTGGAGGGGAGGGTGAAGGGGAGGGTGGAGGGAGGGCGGAGAGGAGGGTGGAGGGGAGGGTGGAGAGGAGGGCGGAGAGGAGGGTGGAGGGGAGGGTGGAGAGGGGGGGCGGAGAGGAGGGCGGAGGGGAGGGTGGAGAGGAGGGCGGAGAGGAGGGTGGAGAGGAGGGTAAAGGGGGGTGGAGGGGAGGGGCGGAGAGGAGGGCGGAGGGGAGGGCGGAGAGGAGGGCGGAGAGGAGGGTGGAGAGGAGGGCGGAGGGGAGGGTGGAGGGGAGGGTGGAGAGGAGGGCGGAGAGGAGGGCGGAGAGAAGGGTGGAGGGGAGGGTGGAGAGGAGGGTGGAGGGGAGGGGACAGTAGGGGAGGGTGGTCTTGGCCATTTATAGCCCTGACTGCTAGGCACAGGGCTAAGCTAACAGAGCAGAAGCAGAAGGCAAGCACAAACCTAACAGGGCTTTAGAAATGAGCTTAGCTAATTGGGCATGGGAGATCTACCATGCTAACATGGCAGTGGAAAAGGGTTGCTTCTTTTTCAACTGGAGATCAGATCATTTGCCGGTATGCATTCTTTCTCTGTTCACACGTCTGAGGTTCTTTCCATTAAATAACTGACTTTTGCTTCTGATACTTCATTAGGGTTAACCCAAATTGATTCAGGGTTTTACTTAGTGATAAAACATTTAGATAACCAGGAAGTTGGCGATGTTGACATTGGCGATGTTTACATAATAGCAAGTAATTCAGGTTTTGCATTGCATTCTAGGTAACATTCTCTGTAGCTTAACATGCTAAGCAAGTTCTATATATATATTTTTTTCCAGCTCAAGCTGTCTCCATGGATCAACGGGGTATTGTTCTGTGTTCTGTTTCTGACACTACAGCTCAGTAGGCTATAGCCATGTGACAAGGGTGCTGCTGCTCCATATACATGGCCGTGCCCGTGATGGCCTCGCACTGGCCTCTCCATCTGCTGAGAGTCTCATCCCTGTGTGTATGTGTGTGTGTTGTGTGTGTCTCTCTCTAATGTCAGGCCGTGTGGGATGCCCTCACCCCGGAGCCGACGGCCTGCTCATGCTCAATGGTAATTATCTTTCCTGGCCAACGCCAGCTTGTGTCTCTTTTTCCATCTCCTTTTCAGTGTAAATGTTTCCATATGATGATTATCACGTTGGAGACGCTTAACCAGGCTAGTTCGAGAAGCAGGCTAGACAGTATGTGTAGAATGGACATTTCTGACACTTTTCTGAACATCATTTCTTTTCTGAACTTCTGGATTGCTTTGTTTAATGAGTAGTGTTGGTTCTCCTATGCTGTGCTGTGGGTGTCAGTTAGACTGACAGTAGACAGTAGTAACAGTGTAGTAAACATGTCTCCTGTTATATATGTATATAGAATCTATAGGACAAAGTCAGCCATCATGTTGCTGTAATCCTACAGTGGCTTAAGATAATGAAGCACTGTATGTCCAAGAGGAATGTTTAATAGTGTCCTTCGCACGATGAAGTGAAATGCCTAGTTGTCTAAGTCTTAAGACAAATTTGCCCAATCTTTTTTTTTGCACATTCTGCTCTCAGAGAACAGTTCGCTTTGAAAGTGCAGTAACTGCAGTCGACTGTGGTATTTTGGACTCAGTAATTGCAGAATGCAGTTATACTGCAAAATTACTGCAGTAAAAAAAAACAGTGTTATTTTAGACACAGTATTTGCAGCACACTGTAGTTATACTGCAGTGTACTGCAGTTATACTGCACTCTGACTGCAATATGTTTTCGTAAGGGCTGGACAGGTTAGGTTATATGATGTGATGGATACGAGCATTTGTATTTGTTAATTGGCAGCTAAGCACGGATCATCATGCCACTTAATTTGATACATATGAAGACCCTCAATATTTATTAGAAAGGAGCATCAAGCTCATCACCGTGCACTTTCACCACCCTGTAGCCTAAACTGTGCATGCATTTCCAAGTTGCAGTGGGAGGACCACCAGCATAGCATCGCATGACAGCAAATGTACGCTAGTTATTCTATCAAACAATTGCGCAAGTAATCATTTCCACCACAATTTGTTGCGTAATTCATTTTAACGACACAAAAAGATCCCACTATGTCGAACGAACAAATGATCTGCCAACGTTTATAAAACGGACACTTCCTTTCCACTTGTTTTGATACACAATGACATTACTGGCATAAAAACTGCGGAGGGAAAGGTAATGACAATCTTGTGACCATAATAAGGTTTTATGATACTCCAACCATGCAGTCAGATGAGGAGGAGATGAAAGGGGTTAGGGGTAAATAATGGTACTAGGTACTAGAGGGCCATAGTTTGATTGCTCTGTAGTGTCAGTAGTACCATCCAGGTCTGTGGGTGATTTACTTTGCGAGGAATGTCTGCAAGACATAAAACCACTGTTTACTTTGTTTACGTACAGCAAGGAGCTATGGGAGACGTCGAGGTAAAGCCGCCTTCGTGTGACGTGCAGTCTGTGTCGTGTCATGTGTGTTGCGTGTACATACACTACACAGCATGGTTTAATGCTACTAAACTGCAGCTACCAAAACAGTGTCTGGATACAAACGATTCAGTGTTTCTAGCGTCAGCATGACTCATCACCAACCGTGAAAAGGCTCAGTTCAGTCAAAATGATCTTTTTTCCTGTGTTTTGTATCATATTGTAAAACAGCTGATGAAACTAGCACTGTAAAAGTGTGTCTTTTTTTATCAGTGTTATTTCCTGATAGTTACTAGTTGAAAATACAATCCACAAAGGACCTTCTAATCAGTGTGTTTGCACGGGCGGGAGTTTCTGCTTGCCTGGTGTTATCACCAGGCGGTAAATTGGTTAATAGACCAATAACAAAGCTCCAAACCTTCCTGCCAATAACAGCTAGTTTTAAGTTTCCCCTCCCTACTCAGACCACTCCCAGACAGTCCTAGCAAAATTCTTCCTTGAAGAATAGTTTTTGTATATATCTGTGTAATGTATAATGTATATATTTTTCAATTTTAATGGGAAACTATGACAGTAAGGTACTTAATTGTTACCCAGAAATGATTTGATATTGATACAAAACGACTGCATTGGGCCTTTAACTGATGTGGGAGACAACAGAAATAAAGATTTAGTATGAATGATACGTGGTGTACCAAGCAGTTGCTTCTTGTACCAGCATTTGCTTTTTGATTTTGATTGTACTATGTTACAGGTCACTGTGCTGCACCATATGTGTTTACATCCAGACATAGCACATTGCTATAGGTTTCAGACTCAGTAAACCATAGGTTTTCCTCAGTCCATTACTCTAACCCCTGCTACTGCTTTCTTACCAGATCTCTATCCTGTCCTCTCTGTCTGCTGTCTGTCAGTCAGTCACAGAGCTCTGGCTGGAAAATTCATGGTTGCGTGTCTTGGTCTTACAGCACATCTATACTAGATTGCACATAATCCTCTTTCACTTCATGTTTATACTTTACATTGTAGCTACAAAGCACAAAGCCTGATGACAGTTGTCAACAGCCATGGCACATGTTGTTATAGGCCCTTTGCATTTATCATGTGATTCATTATAAAACGAGAAGTATATCAGAGCAGGCTGGTGGGAGGAGCTATAGGAGGAAGGGCTCATTGTAATGGCTGGAATGGAATTAATGGAACAGAGTCAAAAATGTGGTGTCCATAGGTTTGATACTTTTCCATTTATTCCATTCCAGCCATATAAATGAGCCTGTCCTCCTATAGCTCTTCCCACCAGCCTCCTCTGAGATATATAACATTAAGCAATCGGGCTCCACGAGTGTTCAATCTAATAACTGTCATTGGGTGTTATAACAAAGATAGTACAGAACCATTGGTTGCTTCTGTTGTTTACAAACCCCCAAATATTGAATATGCACAGCAGAAGTATGGGTGCCTTGTGATGTGACTGTATGTTTGTTTGCGTGTATCTATGTGGATGTCATTGTCTATGCGGTCTGACCTCTGACCTCTTCTTCTCAAGGCCGCTCGTCCCTGTTCCCAATTGAAGACAGCCTCCTTGATGACGGGCACGGTAACCAGGGCGTCCCAGGGCTTGACACCAACTGTTACCCCCACCCAAACGGGGAGCGCATTGAGCGTTTCTCCCGCAAAGTGTTTGTGGGCGGCCTTCCCCCTGACATAGATGAAGGTGAGAGGAGGAAGAGCATAACACAATCGTGTTAGTTCAGTGACTCACGTTGGTTCCTTCTTCTTTCCCCCTGCTCCCTGCTCCCTCCTCCTTCTATCTTTCTCTCGTCAGATGAGATCACCAACAGTTTCCGTCGCTTTGGCCACCTGGTGGTGGACTGGCCACACAAGGCTGAGAGCAAATCCTACTTCCCCCCGAAAGGTAAAGCTCTGCTCAGAATTCCTTTAACTGAAACTGACATAAAGGTACAGTATGTCATAAAGGTACAGTATGTCATAAAGGTACAGTATGACATAAAGGTACAGTATGTCATAAAGGTACAGTATGTCATAAAGGTACAGTATGTTATAAAGGTACAGTATGTCATAAAGGTACAGCATGTCATAAAGGTACAGCATGTCATAAAGGTACAGTATGTCATAAAGGTACAGCATGTCATAAAGGTACAGTATGTCATAAAGGTACAGTATGTTATAAAGGTACAGCATGTCATAAAGGTACAGTATGTCATAAAGGTACAGCATGTCATAAAGGTACAGTATGTTATAAAGGTACAGCATGTCATAAAGGTACAGCATGTCATAAAGGTACAGCATGTCATAAAGGTACAGTATGTCATAAAGGTACAGCATGTCATAAAGGTACAGTATGTCATAAAGGTACAGCATGTCATAAAGGTACAGCATGTCATAAAGGTACAGTATGTCATAAAGGTACAGTATGTCATAAAGGTACAGTATGTCATAAAGGTACAGCATGTCATAAAGGTACAGCATGTCATAAAGGTACAGCATGTCATAAAGGTACAGTATGTCATAAAGGTACAGCATGTCATAAAGGTACAGCATGTCATAAAGGTACAGCATGTCATAAAGGTACAGTATGTCATAAAGGTACAGTATGTCATAAAGGTACAGTATGTTTTAGCACCGTATACTGTATATATATGGCCTATAGCTATCAATGCAGTCCCTGTGACTGCTGGAAGAGACAGCACAGCTAAGTTAACCCACATTCTCTTTCCATTATGACTACCTACATAGTCTGTATATATAGTACTTGGTCAAATGGGAATAATTCAGTGTATTTGTAGCAGTATTTTCCCACACTATTGGATATGCTTTCCAGGTGCTATCCCCTGAGAGTGTGTTGTGTGTGTTGCCTAGGTTACGCCTTCCTGCTGTTCCAGGAGGAGAGCTCAGTGCAGGCTCTGATCGAGGCCTGCATGGAGGAGGACGGCAAGCTCTACCTCTGTGTCTCCAGCCCCACCATCAAAGACAAGCCTGTGAGTCCAACACAAACCCTGCTCTCTGTTGGGCCATTCCCACCAGCAAGGACATATGTGAGACTAGCAACACCTACACTGTGTAATTCTATCTGGCGATGATTAAATGTATGGGATATGTGTGTACGGGTGTGTGTCTCTAGGTCCAGATTCGTCCATGGAACCTGAGTGACAGTGACTTTGTGATGGACGGCTCTCAGGCTCTGGATCCTCGAAAGACCATCTTCGTAGGAGGCGTTCCACGCCCTCTCAGAGCAGGTAAACACACACACACAATCTCCCTCTATCACAGAGCTCTCCAACGCTCCTGTAGATTTTCACCCCAACCCATGTCTAACCTGGTTCAGTTTATCAACCAGCTAATTATTAAGGTGTGCTAGATTAGGGTTGGAGTGAAAACCTACAGGACAGTAGCTCTCCAAGTAGAGGGTTGGGCAGCTCTGCTCTAGTTGATCTACTCAGTATGTAATTGGATCGGTATGTTCATGTTGGTGATGGTAAATAGATAAACAGATGTTGTGTTTGAAGTAATATGGACCATCTGAAATGCTGGCAATGTTTCCCCCGTGTAATCACATCTCGTATAATTCATCTGACAACCCCCTCCTCCACTCTTTCGCTCTTGCCCCTCCCCCATCTCACCTACTCATGTGTCACCTCCCCATCTCCTCCCCCCCGTTCTCTCTCGTTTCTTCTGTTCTGTCTCTTTCTCTCATCTCTCTCCAGTGGAGTTGGCCATGATTATGGACCGTCTCTATGGGGGGGTCTGCTACGCTGGCATCGACACCGATCCAGAGCTCAAGTACCCAAAAGGGGCGGGGCGCGTGGCCTTCTCCAATCAGCAGAGTTACATCGCTGCTATCAGCGCCAGATTTGTCCAGCTGCAACATGGAGACATTGACAAGCGGGTATAGCCCTCCTCCCTTTCTCCCTCTTTCCCTGCCATCCTTCCCTCCCTCCCACCTACCGCTCCCTCTCATTAACCACACAATCCTGTGTCAGAGACGTTCTCCTCATGATTTTCTAGGGATGAAGAGAGAGAGAGAGTAAGAGAGGGAGCGTGTGAGAGGATCAGTCCTCCTGAGGATTTGTGGTTCAAAGGAAAAGAGTGTGTGTGTTCCCTCAGCATCACACGCAGATAGTTAGACGGTGGTTGCTATGGAGAAGAGAATGCTTGTTAGTGCTGATTGAATTAGTTCCATTTCTCAGCACCGACTCCTTTGTCTTTAAATCTCACAGAGCCTCAACCCTGTCCTTGTTTGTATAGTAGCATGTTCATCTCTCACTATGTATACCAGCATTTTATCTGTGCTTTCTCAGTGTATTTACATGCTGTATGCTACATGTATTTACATCCACACCTATTATTTTATAGGTATATTATTTGGATTTTCGACAGGCAGAATAAAAACTTAATTTAGGCATACTGGTCGAAATTAATTAAGGTTCGGTTTAGGAACAAATGTCAGGTTTAGGTTCAATTTAGGTTGTTTCGCTGAGGTTAAGGTCAGGGTTATGGAAAGGCATAAAAGTTGGGTTAGCATAATGCCGTCCGCCGCCATACTGCAGATTGTCTGCCGGTCAAATATACACTTATCCTATTGCCTTTCTCAGTATACACTGAGCTTGCAAAACATTAGGAACACATGCTCTTTCCATGACTTAGACTGACCAGGTGAATCCAGGTGAAAGATATGATCTCACCTCTTCAATCAGTGTAGACAGGTTAAAAAATGATTTTGAAGTCTTGAGACAATTTTTGATGGATTGTGTGTGTGTGTGCCATTCAGAGGGTGAATGGGCAAGACAAAATATTTAAGTGCATTTGAACAGGGTATGGATGGTGTTAGGTGCCAGGCGCACTGGATTGAGTTTGTCAAGAACTGCAACGCTGCTGGGTTTTTCACGCTCAACAGTTTCCTGTGTGTGTCAAGAATGGTCCACCACCCTAAGGACATCCAGCCAACTTGACAGAAACTGTGGGAAGCATCCCTGTGGAACGCTTTTGACACCTTGTAGAGTCCATCCCTCTACGAATTGAGGCTGTTCTGAGGGCAAAACGGGGTGCAACTCAATATTGGGAAGGTGTTCCTAATGTTTTATACACTCAGTGTATGTATCTGTGCTGTGTCTGAGTATTCCACTTCTCATCCCCTCCATGCCCCTGTACCCCTGCAGGTGGAGGTGAAGCCCTATGTTCTGGATGACCAGCTTTGTGATGAGTGCCAGGGGGCGCGTTGTGGGGGGAAGTTTGCCCCTTTCTTCTGCGCCAACGTGACCTGCCTGCAGTACTACTGTGAGTTCTGCTGGGCTAACATCCACTCCCGCGCCGGCCGAGAGTTCCACAAGCCGCTGGTCAAAGAGGGGGCTGACCGCCCAAGGCAAATTCACTTCCGCTGGAACTGAAGAGAAACGCGATCACATGTCACTATGGAGACATGGTCAGAAGCAACAGTCAATGAAGAGAGACATCGCCAGGCAGGAAAAAGTGTCATCTCCCTGCTTCTTACCGTAAGCTATCAGTATAGAGTACATAACAGTATACAATATATCTATCTTTTGTAGCAGCCAAACATTACAAGCCTCAGTTTTTCACCAATCCCCCCTTTCACATCTCAGGCTCTAACAACTTTTTTTGTGGTACCTTCATGTTTTTTTAAGAGGATATTTAAAAAGAGATAGATGTTTTGTAGTTTTTCAAATTATTTTTATATGTGAGATTTAACGTAGATATGAGAATGTCTTTGCATGGGGGTAGCCTGTCTGTCTGTCTGCCTGTCTGCCTCTGTCTGTCTGTCTGCCTGTCTGTCTGTCTGTCTGTCTGTCTGTCTGCCTGTCTGTCTGTCTGTCTGTCTGTCTGTCTGTCTGCCTCCTGTTTGTCTGTCTGTCTGTCTGTCTGTCTGTCTGTCTGTCCTGTCTGTCTGTGTCTGTCTGTGCCTGCCTGTCTGTCTGCCTGTCTGTCTGTTTCTGGTCTGTCTGTCTGTCTGTCTGTCTGTCTGTCTGTCTGTCTGTCTGTCTGTCTGTCTGTTTGTCTGCTGCTAAAAAAAACCTTGATTCTATAATCTGGACGCCTGCACCAGGTCATTTACCAAAGGTAGCAAAATGATAGGAAGCGTAACAGGGATACACTTCTGCCACAAAACAAACTTTAATTGTTCATTGTTGCTATGTTCTCTTTTTCCTTATTGGGGAAGAGGTACAACAATTATAGGGTTATCTTTGCTCTCATTTTGACCTGAAAAAATACAACTATAAATAAAAACTATAAACAACTATAAATATGAATCAGCTTTGCTGCTATACATAATATATGAATAGATGTATAGGTGTTATATATTAACAGCATCTGTAAAACGTAATCTTGAAAATGAAATGCAGTCTGCACTCAAACACTCATGGCCCCCATTGCCATGGAAGAATAGAATGTGAACATTAAAATGCATGTTTGTGCATACAGGATAGACTTAACCATCACATACAGGATAGACTTAACCATCACATACAGGATAGACTTAACCATCACATACAGGATAGACTTAACCATCACATACAGGATAGACTTAACCATCACATACAGGATAGACTTAACCATCACATACAGGATAGACTTAACCAACACATACAGGATAGACTTAACCATCACATACAGGATAGACTTAACCAACACATACAGGATAGACTTAACCAACACATACAGGATAGACTTAACCATCACATACAGGATAGACTTAACCAACACATACAGGATAGACTTAACCAACACAACACTTAACCATACATACAGGATAGACTTAACCATCACATACAGGATAGACTTAACCAACACATACAGGATAGACTTAACCAACACATACAGGATAGACTTAACCATCACATACAGGATAGACTTAACCATCACATACAGGATAGACTTAACCATCACATACAGGATAGACTTAACCATCACATACAGGATAGACTTAACCATCACATACAGGACAGACTTAACCAACACATACAGGACAGACTTAACCAACATACATACAACCATCACATACAGGATAGACTTAACCATCACATACAGGATAGACTTAACCATCACAACCAACACATACAGGATAGACTTAACCATCACATACAGGATAGACTTAACCATCACATACAGGATAGACTTAACCATCACATACAGGATAGACTTAACCATCACATACAGGATAGACTTAACCAACACATACAGGATAGACTTAACCATCACATACAGGATAGACTTAACCATCACATACAGGATAGACTTAACCAACACATACAGGATAGACTTAACCAACACATACAGGATAGACTTAACCAACACATACAGGATAGACTTAACCATCACATACAGGATAGACTTAACCAACACATACAGGATAGACTTAACCAACACATACAGGATAGACTTAACCAACACATACAGGATAGACTTAACCAACACATACAGGATAGACTTAACCATCACATACAGGATAGACTTAACCAACACATACAGGATAGACTTAACCAACACATACAGGATAACCATCACATACAGACTTAACCAACACATACAGGATAGACTTAACCATCACATACAGGATAGACTTAACCAACACATACAGGATAGACTTAACCAACACATACAGGATAGACTTAACCATCACATACAGGATAGACTTAACCAACACATGCAGGATAGACTTAACCAACACATGCAGGAAACAGATATCATATAACAGATATCATACATAAACAGATATCATATAACAGATATCATATAACAGATATCATATAACAGATATCATATATCAGATATCATATATAAACAGATATCATATAACAGATATCATATAACAGATATCATATATCAGATATCATATATAAACAGATATCATATAACAGATATCATATAACAGATATCATACAACAGATATCATACATAAACAGATATCATATAACAGATATCATATAACAGATATCATATAACAGATATCATATAACAGATATCATATATCAGATATCATATATAAACAGATATCATATAACAGATATCATATAACAGATATCATATATCAGATATCATATATAAACAGATATCATATAACAGATATCATACATAAACAGATATCATATAACAGATATCATATAACAGATATCATATAACAGATATCATATAACAGATATCATATAACAGATATCATACAACAGATATCATACATAAACAGATATCATCTAACAGATATCATATAACAGATATCATATAACAGATATCATATAACAGATATCATACATAAACAGATATCATACATAAACAGATATCATATAACAGATATCATATAGCAGATATCATATAACAGATATCATACATAAACAGATATCATATAACAGAAACCACTAAATCCTACTGTGAGTAGCATGTACAAAAACAATAGAAGCCTAGGTGTTCAAAATACCATGGCGATCAAGACAAATACATTAAAACTACTTACCTAAAACATCTTGCATGCATTGATGTTGATACGTTGTTTGATCCGACATACTTATACAACAAAAAAATGCTATATTGGTTCTAGACTAGTGGATGCCACCATTTTGTGACGTGGTGGTTTGTGAGGAGTGAAGAAGCTGTTGAGAAGCTGAGTGGTGTTTAGTCAGTGGCTAGTGTCGTCTCTGTGCTGTCTGTGTGGGTCTTGTTAGTGTGTGGACAGAGGTTTTAGTTTAGTAACAATGTAGATATATGAGAATGAGAACATCACAATATTTTGCCTTCACCCCTCCTTTCCTCCCCACCTTTTTATAGTTACTGTGGTTACTCTAATGTAGCAAAGCACTTAAAAGACCAAAAACACACACAGTAGCCTGGCTGGATCAGCTAACTGCAGGCATACGACTGGGAGATGTGTGTTTGTGCGGTGTAGTGTGCCGTGTGTTACACTAGTTGGCTAATCCATACCGCTGTTCAAATGTTGTCATGGAGAAGGATTCGTAAGGAAGCATCTGTCCAATATTTGTTCCTGGGTCGTGTTATCAGGCTATGAATTTTGCAGTTGGATGAAACTGTTCTATAAGAAATCTGTCTCTCATATGTACAGTAATTATTAGTTATGAGACTCCAGACCTATAGAAAGTGGCCAAGTTCTATGTCCTGCTAGTGAAGGATGACAAAGACACACCCCTTCACTGATAATAATAAAACATTTGGGTCTGCAGAATATATGTTAACTGTGTTCTTCGTTTTCTCTAACTGTGACCCTGTGAGGACATCGCTCTTAAATACTTTTCAGGGGACAATCCCTCTCTCTGTGAGTAATGACCTGCTGGTGCATTAGAATATCAGCTGTATGGTACTGTACATGTCTGTATCTCTACAGGGTAATATCCCTGTTATTCCTGTGTCATAGTGTTTCATGCCCTGGTGTGGAGTCCTTGGTATCCCGTAGGTCAGGTGTCAAGTGTTGCTGTTACTACCCTATGGGGATACGATTTTATGTTCGTTTATTCACATACTGTATTATTAGAACATTCATTTGTTTAACGTCTTGAACTTGTGACCCCCTCCCTGTCCCAAGCATCTCTAATCACTTTTGATAATATATTATGCACTTCCCTTTCTATATTTCCCTCTCTTTTCCCTTGGATGATTTGATTCTTGACTCATTTTTCACCCTAGCAGTTAGATAGCTGATAGAATGCGGACGTGGTTTGGGTAACAACCTATTTTGCTCCATTTCATTACTCATGAAAAATTCTGTTCTAACAAACTTCTACCTATTTATAATTCTACCAGATGATTTATTGAATGCAATTTTTTTCATAATTGTGTGCAGAGGCGGTGGTCTTAGTTTTTTCTATGTGAAGGAATTAGTTATCTAATACGTTCTAATATATTCAAACTGAGTCCCGTTGTTACAGGGCATGTGTTTCTGCCCGTCTCTCTGTAAGTTAATAGGGTGCTGAGCTATGATGACTGGCTCTACAAAATGGTAGCCAAAAAAATGATGAGCAACAGCTTCAAAGCAAATGAGGGATCCTTTAGCCACCAGCCACCCTACTTGTACTCGAGAGTTCTTGTACGGCGTTCGTGGTGTGGTTGGTGTTCTGCTCAGAACAGAACAGAGCTCGCTTTTACCTTGTCACCATTGCCCTGTAACACTTGACTCCTTGTGCTGTTTGTTGAGTAATTGGAGTAATATGTTGAACACTGTTACTTTGTACAGTGCCTTCGGAAAGTATTCAGACCCCTTGACTTTTTTCACGTTTTATTATGTTACAGCATTATTCTAAAATGGATTAAATTAATACAAATTCTCAGCAATCTACAAAAAATACCCCATAATGACAAAGCAAAAACAGGTTTTTAGACATTTTATTTGCATAAGTATTCAGACCCTTTGCTATGACATTCGAAATTGAGCTCAGGTGCATCCTGTCTCCATTGATCATTCTTGAGATGTTTCTACAACATTGATTGATGGAGTCCACCTGCGGTAAATTCAATTGATTTGACATGATTTGGAAAGGCACACACAATGCATGTCAGAGCAAAAACCAAGCCAAGAGGTCGAAGGAATCTTCCGTAGAGCTACGAGACAGGATTGTGTCGAGGCACAGCTCTGGGGAAGGGTACCAAAACATTTCTGCAGCATTGAAGGTCCCCAATTACACAGTGGCCTCCATCATTCTTAAATGGAAGAAGTTTGGAACCACCAAGGCTCTTCATAGAGCTGGCCGCCCGGCCAAACTGAGCAATTGGGGGAGGGAGGTGACCAAGAATCCAATGGTCATTCTGACAGATCTCTAGAGTTCCTCTGTGGAGATTGGAGAACCTTCCAGAAGGACAACCATCTCTGCAGCACTCCACCAATCAGGCCTTTATGGTGGAGTGGCCAGACGGAAGCCACTCCTCAGTAAAAGGCACATGACAGTCCACTTGGAGTTTGCCAAAAACCTGCTTCAGAGTGCTCAAGACCTCAGACGGGGGCGAAGGTTCACCTTCCAACAGGACAACGACCCTAAGCACACAGCCAAGACAACGCAGGAGTGGCTTTGGGACAAGTCTCTGAATGGCCTTGAGTGGCCCAGCCAGAGCCCAGACTTGAACCCGACCGAACATCTCTGGAGAGACCTGTAAATAGCTATGCAGCAACACTCCCCATCCAACCTGACAGAGCTTGAGAAGATCTGCAGAGAAATACAGATGTGCCAAGCTTGTAGTGTCATACCCAAGAAGATCCGATGCTGTAATCGCTGCCAAAAGTGCTTCAACATGTACTGAGTAAAGGTTCTTAATACATGTGCAAATATTTTGTCATTATTGGGCATTGTGTGTAGATTGATGAGGGGGGGGAAAACAATTTAATAAATGTTAGAGTAAGGTTGTAACATAACAAAATGTGGAAAAAGTCAAGGGGTCTGAATACTTTCCGAAGGCACTGAATGTGTGTGTCTTTGTATTTTTAAGAATCATATTTATTTCACTTTTTAGTAGACAAATAACTATTTGATTTTGATTGTATTTTCTTATTTCAATAGGTTTGTTATTATTATTATGATACATATTTGAGTTGTCCTAATGTCCTAATGATGTTATTAAGCCGGGCTCTGTTGAAAGAAAAAAAGAAACAAACTATTTTAAAAATCATGTCATTATGTATATATTGATGTATTACTATATAACTGTTTTAATATGTCTAAATGGTTGATATATAAGTTCAGCTTTACACCTTTTAATTGAAGGAAAGAAACATTGAGGGTTTTATTATATTCACGGAAGACACTTGAGATTCTCCCCCTGTTGCATCGAGGCCCGCGGCGCCTCTCCTCATAGATGCTCTGAAACTTGAATATAACACATTTTGAAAGGCTGACTAACCTCGATTCTGTGTTGTGACGTGCAATACTGTTTCTAATGTTTGTATAAAAAGTAAGAATTACAGTGTAAACCTTTTTAATGCAGATTTATTTTTTTCATTGCATATTTTGCATATTTCTGATCCACAGTGTCATTTTTTACTGTCAGAAAAGAAACCCCTTTTCATTGCAACTATTTTTAAATCCAGATATCTTTGTACTGATGTAAATGATTGTAATTATTTTCAATAGTGTTTTGCTAACAAAAAGAGATACTTTTTCATGCATATTTCTATTTTATTTCATTTTCATTTTTTACATTTCATTTAATAGTAGAATACTTTGAAACATTTTTCATATTGTATGTCATTGATATTATTTTGTATTTTTATGTGGCAATATATACCATTTTAAGAGGCTAATTGCATAGATATTATTTTAATTTGAATAATTTTTTAATCTTTGTAATATTGTTAAAGTAACTAATTTCTAAATTTGAGTTGGTGTATGGATTCACAAAAGTAGTTTGAGGTGTACCGATTGTAATTATTACTCAATGGTTCTTTGATATGCAAAATAGATATAATGTTGATTCAAATGTTTGTTTGTTTTGTATTTAAATGGTGTGTTGATTACAATCTGTTTTCTTTCATTTCCTGAATAAATAAAGACCCATTCTGTTCAGACACAACATGCTTGCCGTTTTTCTCTGTGTTTGTCTCTATGGCTCTGCCTAATGTTTAGGACAGTTGTTTTTCTTTGCCCGGAGTACCCCTGATGTACCTCCTCATGCATTTAACCTGTAAGCCTATGGTCTCATGAGTCTTCTCAAGTACCCCCATGGGTCCTTGTATCCGTGGTTGGGAACCACTGGTTTAGGATGCCATCGCTATTGCTTAGCTATTCTTGACTAAGCTACAGTATATAGGGAGAAATTACCCTCTGCTTTCTAGCCTAACTGCATAAGGAGTATTTTAGTTGTATGTCTGAATAGGAGTGTAGTGAGTGATATGAAACATACAGGTAACTGTCAAAATAAGTTAACACAAAGTACATTGAAAGCAGGTGCTTCCACACAGGTGTGGTTCCTGAGTTAATTAACCAATTAACATTCCATCATTCTTAGGGTCATGTATAAAAATGCCCAGTTGCCCATTGTTTATGGCTAGAAGAAGAGATCTCAGTGACTTTGAAAGAGGGGTCTCTAAGGAGCATAGGGGGTTTAAAGAGGGTGTGTTGTGTGTCACCAGATCTCAACCCATTGAACACTTACGGGAGATTCTGCTGCAGCACATGACAGCATTTTCGACCAACAAAACACAAAATTATGTAATTTCTCAAGGAAGAATGGTGTCGCATCCCTTCTATAGAGTTCCAGACTCTTGTAGAATCTATGCCAAGGCATATTGAAGCTGTTCTGGCTCAACACCCTATTAAAGTCGCCCACAGTTCTGGGCGACTTTAACCTCCCCACGTCTACCTTTGACTCATTCCTCTCTGCTTCCTTCTTTCCACTCCTCTCCTCTGAACACTCGAGACGTGTAGTCCACTTGTCATTCCAATCTCCTTTGCATTAGCGTAGCCTCTTGTGTAGCCTGTCAACTATGTGTCTGTCTATCCCTGTTCTCTCCTCTCTGCACAGACCATACAAACGCTCCACACCGCGTGGCCGCGGCCACCCTAATCTGGTGGTCCCAGCGCGCACGACCCACGTGGAGTTCCAGGTCTCCGGTAGCCTCTGGAACTGCCGATCTGCGGCCAACAAGGCAGAGTTCATCTCAGCCTATGCCTCCCTCCAGTCCCTCGACTTCTTGGCACTGACGGAAACATGGATCACCACAGACAACACTGCTACTCCTACTGCTCTCTCTTCGTCCGCCCACGTGTTCTCGCACACCCCGAGAGCTTCTGGTCAGCGGGGTGGTGGCACCGGGATCCTCATCTCTCCCAAGTGGTCATTCTCTTTTCTCCCCTTTACCCATCTGTCTATCGCCTCCTTTGAATTCCATGCTGTCACAGTTACCAGCCCTTTCAAGCTTAACATCCTTATCATTTATCGCCCTCCAGGTTCCCTCTGAGAGTTCATCAATGAGCTTGATGCCTTGATAAGCTCCTTTCCTGAGGACGGCTCACCTCTCACAGTTCTGGGCGACTTTAACCTCCCCACGTCTACCTTTGACTCATTCCTCTCTGCCTCCTTCCTTCCACTCCTCTCCTCTTTTGACCTCACCCTCTCACCTTCCCCCCTACTCACAAGGCAGGAAATACGCTCGACCTCATCTTTACTAGATGCTGTTCTTCCACTAACCTCATTGCAACTCCCCTCCAAGTCTCCGACCACTACCTTGTATCCTTTTCCCTCTCGCTCTCATCCAACACTTCCCACACTGCCCCTACTCGGATGGTATCGCGCCGTCCCAACCTTCGCTCTCTCTCCCCCGCTACTCTCTCCTCTTCCATCCTATCATCTCTTCCCTCTGCTCAAACCTTCTCCAACCTATCTCCTGATTCTGCCTCCTCAACCCTCCTCTCCTCCCTTTCTGCATCCCTTGACTCTCTATGTCCCCTATCCTCCAGGCCGGCTCGGTCCTCCCCTCCCGCTCCGTGGCTCGGCGACTCATTGCGAGGTCACAGAACAGGGCTCCGGGCAGCCGAGCGGAAATGGAGGAAAACTCGCCTCCCTGCGGACCTGGCATCCTTTCACTCCCTCCTCTCTACATTTTCCTCCTCTGTCTCTGCTGCTAAAGCCACTTTCTACCACTCTAAATTCCAAGCATCTGCCTCTAACCCTAGGAAGCTCTTTGCCACCTTCTCCTCCCTCCTGAATCCTCCTCCCCCTCCCCCCTCTCTGCAGATGACTTCGTCAACCATTTTGAAAAGAAGGTCGACGACATCCGATCCTCGTTTGCTAAGTCAAATGACACCGCTGGTTCTGCTCACACTGCCCTACCCTGTGCTCTGACCTCTTTCTCCCCTCTCTCTCCAGATGAAATCTCGCGTCTTGTGATGGCCGGCCGCCCAACAACCTGCCCGCTTGACCCTATCCCCTCCTCTCTTCTCCAGACCATTTCCGGAGACCTTCTCCCTTACCTCACCTCGCTCATCAACTCATCCCTGACCGCTGGCTACGTCCCTTCCGTATTCAAGAGAGCGAGAGTTGCACCCCTTCTGAAAAAACCTACACTCGATCCCTCCGATGTCAACTACTACAGACCAGTATCCCTTCTTTCTTTTCTCTCCAAAACTCTTGAACGTGCCGTCCTTGGCCAGCTCTCCCGCTATCTCTCTCAGAATGACCTTCTTGATCCAAATCAGTCAGGTTTCAAGACTAGTCATTCAACTGAGACTGCTCTTCTCTGTATCACGGAGGCGCTCCGCACTGCTAAAGCTAACTCTCTCTCCTCTGCTCTCATCCTTCTAGACCTATCGGCTGCCTTCGATACTGTGAACCATCAGATCCTCCTCTCCACCCTCTCCGAGTTGGGCATCTCCGGCGCGGCCCACGCTTGGATTGCGTCCTACCTGACAGGTCGCTCCTACCAGGTGGCGTGGCGAGAATCCGTCTCCTCACCACGTGCTCTCACCACTGGTGTCCCCCAGGGCTCTGTTCTAGGCCCTCTCCTATTCTCGCTATACACCAAGTCACTTGGCTCTGTCATAACCTCACATGGTCTCTCCTATCATTGCTATGCAGATGACACACAATTAATCTTCTCCTTTCCCCTTCTGATGACCAGGTGGCGAATCGCATCTCTGCATGTCTGGCAGACATATCAGTGTGGATGACGGATCACCACCTCAAGCTGAACCTCGGCAAGACGGAGCTGCTCTTCCTCCCGGGGAAGGACTGCCCGTTCCATGATCTCGCCATCACGGTTGACAACTCCATTGTGTCCTCCTCCCAGAGCGCTAAGAACCTTGGCGTGATCCTGGACAACACCCTGTTGTTCTCAAATAACATCAAGGCGGTGGCCCGTTCCTGTAGGTTCATGCTCTACAACATCCGCAGAGTACGACCCTGCCTCACACAGGAAGCGGCGCAGGTCCTAATCCAGGCACTTGTCATCTCCCGTCTGGATTACTGCAACTCGCTGTTGGCTGGGCTCCCTGCCTGTGCCATTAAACCCCTACAACTCATCCAGAACGCCGCAGCCCGTCTGGTGTTCAACCTTCCCAAGTTCTCTCACGTCACCCCACTCCTCCACTCTCTCCACTGGCTTCCAGTTGAAGCTCGCATCCGCTACAAGACCATGGTGCTTGCCTACGGAGCTGTGAGGGGAACGGCACCTCAGTACCTCCAGGCTCTGATCAGGCCCTACACCCAAACAAGGGCACTGCGTTCATCCACCTCTGGCCTGCTCGCCTCCCTACCACTGAGGAAGTACAGTTCCCGCTCAGCCCAGTCAAAACTGTTCGCTGCTCTGGCCCCCCAATGGTGGAACAAACTCCCTCACGACGCCAGGACAGCGGAGTCAATCACCACCTTCCGGAGACACCTGAAACCCCACCTCTTTAAGGAATACCTAGGATAGGATAAAGTAATCCTTCTCACCCCCCCCCCCCCTTAAAATATTTAGATGCACTATTGTAAAGTGGCTGTTCCACTGGATGTCATAAGGTGAATGCACCAATTTGTAAGTCGCTCTGGATAAGAGCGTCTGCTAAATGACTTAAATGTAAATGTAAATGTAAGACACTTTATGTTGGTGTTTCCTTTATTTTGGCAGTTACATGTATGTAATCTAGTCTTCTTGAAAAGTGATTAAATGTTGCGTTATAGATTGACCCAGCCAGAGGCTAGGCTCCACTGGGACTAGTAAATATAAGGCCAGGATCATTGTGCAGTCCATATGATATACTGCTTAGCACATCAAGCATCCTGAGAGAGTGTGGGAGCGAGGGAAGATAGTTTCAGAGTAGATGGGTTTTGAGATCAGTTTTGACAGATGGCCAGGTTTGACCATGACCAGGGTAAACGTGACGGTCATTTGCCCACTCAGAACACCTAGCTGTGTTTCCACTGAGAAATGGTGTGTCAGTAGCCAAACACCAGCCAGGATCCCATCCTATAGCACTCCTTTACCAAAGGCCCTATTTCCCCTCCTCTCTGTCCTTCTTTTACTGTATATAATAGCTCCATCTAGAGGCTAAATGTGGCTATTGCTACAACTTCTCAGAGTAGCTAATACTGTACTTTACCTGAATGATCATGGAGTTACAAGAATCACACTCCAGAATGATGTATGGTGTGACGAGTTGACTCTTTATGGTTGACTTTATGGAGGAAAAGGGTGTGTGTTCAGGCCTGCACTCTGAACTTGAGTCGGTGATAGTTGTTTTGCTTTGTGGAAAGTTTGTATGGAGACAGAGGGAGTGGATGAGGGAGAAAGAGGGAGTGGTGGGAGTGAAACGGAGAGGGGAAGGTTTACACGACTCTGAAAGGGAGCAGAGAGACAGAGGGAGTCCTACACAGATGTTTGAGTACACAGGCGGAGGGTAGGAGAGAGACAGAGAGATTGAGTGAGACAACTATGTTATCCAAGGACATTCTCCTCATTTCTCATCACCAAGGAGACAGGACTGTGACCAGGAAGGAGACCTGAGGATTGACACAAATATCATAATTTGAAGTCGTTCAAGTGGTCAACATGAGGAGCAGATCTCAAGCCTGTGGTAAGAGCATTCAACTGGCAAATCAAACATCTGCATGTTCCTTTATTCCATACGTTATGTCAGTGCTATGATCACTAAGATGATAAGCCTAGTACCTCTGCACATTGATCTGGTATTGGTAGCCTAAATGTCCGCTGTGAAAACTACCCAACATATTTCTGATAAGATTTCCGTTCAGCTTGGATGCATATTTTATCTGGTTGTGGTACTCAGCTTTCAGAACTAGCTGGCTACCACCCGGTTACGCAACACTGCAATTTAGAGGCTGCTGCCATATGTACATAGACATGGAATCTCAGATCATTTTAATTACGAAACACTAGTCACTTCAATAATGTTTACATACTGTTTTACTCATTTCACATGTATATTCTGTATTCTACTGTATTTTAGTCAATGCCAGTCCAACATTGCTCGTCCTAATATTGATATATTTCTTAATTCCATTCTTTTACTTTTAGATTTGTGTGTATTGTTTTGAATTGTTAGATACTACTGCACTGTTGGAGCTAGGAACACACGCGTTTCGCTACACCCACAATAACATCTGCTAAGTGTGTGTATGTGACCAATACAATTAGATTAGATTTGATAAAGATAGCACCTTTAGAGATGGTCCCTAACCGTGCACTAAAAGAAAGAAATCTAATTTCTCCCCTCCTGTTCCCAAGTCAAAATGTACATATGATGTTTTACTCTAAGAAATCCTTAATTGTGCATGAGTTCATATTCAATTATGCTATGTGAGAAGTTATAGACCTACAGTCAGTGTCCAGATTCCAGGCTTGTATTCCATTTAACCCATCTGAACCAGAAGCCTGCATTTTCCGTGGCTGGCCATTTTGAAGTCCCAATCGTGTGAGTGTCAAATGTGTATAGCGCCTTACAATCATCACACATAACATCGCCGGCACTGCTATCATCCTCTTTTACCACTTCACCAAATCTTTCCCAAACATTAGGCTACTGTTTTGGACCTCCGTTCTATTTATTTTCAACTCTCCTTTTCGCAGCTTCTCTGTTATTGAATTAAACTCCGACGTTGTCTTTTTTTGCCTCGCTGAGTCTACGTTAACATTTTTCTGCCGAAGTTCCCAAAAGCATTTAGCAATTGCGTGTGTAGCCTATTTGGCGAGCATAGCCTACACATCATTGACACTTGCGTGACACGTCGAGTCCTACTGTAGGCCTAGTCAATCAATGTTATCTGCTACACTTGCATGACTGCTGGATCCACACACGTAAACACCATACATAGTGCCTGGAATAATTGGTATAAATCTTATTATTTATTTACACTTAAAAACATATTTACTCACGTTCATAGTAAACCTCCATATTTACTCACCTTCATAGTAAACCTCCATATTTACTCACCTTCATAGTAAACCTCCATATTTACTCACCTTCATAGTAAACCTCCATACTTACTCACCTTCATAGTAAACCTCCATATTTACTCTATTTAAAAGGTAGTTGTTGTGAAATTGTTAGATCACTTGTTAGATATTACTGCACGGTCGGAACTAGAAGCACAAGCATTGCACTACACTCGCATTATGTATGTGACCAATATGTATGTGACCGTTTGATTTGATTGAAAATGTAATAGGCTAGAAACATGTATAATAGTAGTAGTTCACATCAGTACAATTGAAGTAGGTCTACCTGTATGAAAAACGAATATATAAACAGCACAAATCTGTGTGTAAACCATGCATGGGATCATTTCCACGCAAAGTGTGAGATTTATCAATATGAACGTTTGTTTGAGAGTGTACATAAATGTACGCACAGCCATGACCATGCGTACGCACATTGCCCAGTGCTGGAATAAGGGAACTGTTTGTCAAGGGTAGAATAGAGAATGGGGAAAATAATGTATATTGTATGTTGAAAAATGTGTGAATGTGAGAGTTCAATTTTTCGATTTCCATTGTCAATTCGTGCAACATGACAGGCTATATCATATAATTAGACCACATCAGTGCATTTGTTACAATAATAATCCATATAAAGTACAGTCATTTGTTAAATGAGAGGTACGTGTGAAAGTGAAACCATTGTTGAAACACTATAAAAGACTGAGATAATGGGAAATTGAATCAGCAATGTCTGTCTTCCTCTGTTGGAAGATTTGAGACGTGATGCATTTCCAGCCTGGACTCATAGACTAGACGTAACATATTAAATGTAAGTCCTGGACATTCAAATTAGTATGATATGTTATGTTTAGTATGGTTACATAAGACTGATGGTTACCCAAATATTGCGAGTTTGAATCTCATCACAGACAGCTTTAGCATTTTAGCTAATTAGCAACGTTTTAACTACTTACTACTTTTTAGCTACTGTGCAACTACTTAGCATGTTAGCTAACCCTTCCCCTTCCCCTAACCCAAACCTTAACCCTTTTAGTTAATCCTTCCCTAGCCAAGGCTGTGTACGAGCACTGAGGTTGAGAACAATTGGTATTTATCATTGGTGATCTCCTACCGTGTGCGTATGACACTCGAAGGATTGTTTGATAAATCACACTTTTTCTATGTATATGAATCAAATCAAATCAAATCAAATGTATTTATATAGCCCTTTGTACATCAGCTGATATCTCAAAGTGCTGTACAGAAACCCAGCCTAAAACCTCAAACAGCAAGCAATGCAGGTGTAGAAGCAAGGTGGCTAGGAAAAACTCCCTAGAAAGGCCAAAACCTAGAAAGAAACCTAGAGAGGAACCAGGCTATGTGGGGTGGCCAGTCCTCTTCTGGCTGTGCCGGGTGGAGATTATAACAGAACATGGCCAAGATGTTCAAATGTTCATAAATGACCAGCATGGTCCAATAATAATAAGGCAGAACAGTTGAAACTGGAGCAGCAGCACAGCCAGGTGGACTGGGGACAGCAAGGAGTCATCATGTCAGGTAGTCCTGAGACATGGTCCTAGGGCTCAGGTCCTCCGAGAGAGAGAAAGAACGAGAGAAAGAAAGAGAGAATTAGAGAGAGCACACTTAAATTCACACAGGACACCGAATAGGACAGGAGAAGTACTCCAGATATAACAAACTGACCCTAGCCCCCCGACACATAAACTACTGCAGCATAAATACTGGAGGCTGAGACAGGAGGGGTCAGGAGACACTGTGGCCCCATCCGAGGACACCCCCGGACAGGGCCAAACAGGAAGGATATAACCCCACCCACTTTGCCAAAGCACAGCCCCCACACCACTAGAGGGATATCTTCAACCACCAATTTACCATCCTGAGACAAGGCTGAGTATAGCCCACAAAGATCTCCGCCACGGCACAACCCAAGGGGGGGCGCCAACCCAGACAGGAACATTCTATATTTAGTTTGTACAAAGTATTTTAGAATATTTTCTCTGTAATATTGATAAATGAGGCCCCACGACCCCAGGACGACCCCCAGGACCCCCAGGACGCACATCACTCTGTGTGTGTGTGTGTGTGTGTGTGTGTGTGTGTGTGTGTGTGTGTGTGTGTGTGTGTGTGTGTGTGTGTGTGTGTGTGTGTGTGTGTGTGTGCGTGCGCGTGTGTGCGTGTGCATGCGCGTATGTGCTTGTGTTCAACTATAAAGCATTTTCATGTGTGAGAATAAAGTATGACTGTTTTACACAGATGATTTATATTATGTTCTATGGGTTATGATTACCCTGATCATGAAGTTCTAAGTCTTCCATCTTCATGACAGAGTGTTCATTATAGAGATCCTATTCAATTACTAGAGCAGCTATGTCATTAACCCTCAAAGTTCCAGAATGGAATGGAAATGGCAGCCATTGTGGTCAGGGAGAAATCCATACCAGTCTAATTGGAATGAATGGCAGTAGAGGCATAGGTGATGCATTTCCTGCATTTACTTATCCAGGAAAGTAAGGCATGTGATATATCAGAAATGGTGTAATATAGCCTAACTATTGTCATCCTAAAATATTATCATACAATTATAAATAGGGTTTAGACAGGTTTTATACCAATTGTCTGTATAACAGCCACTAAAATGATCAAGGCTCAGGCTAAGACCCAGATGCAGACACAGGAGGCAGATAGTACGAGTCTCAGAGTTTTTTATAGTTCAAGGGGCAGGTAAAATGTAAGTCAAGGCAGGCAAAGGGTAAGTCAAGGCAGGCAAAAGGTAAGTCAAGGCAGGCAAAAGGTAAGTCAAGGCAGGCAAAAGGTAAGTCAAGGCAGGCAAAAGGTAAGTCAAGGCAGGCAAAAGGTAAGTCAAGGCAGGCAAAAGGTAAGTCAAGGCAGGCAAAAGGTAAGTCAAGGCAGGCAAAGGGTAAGTCAAGGCAGGCAAAAGGTAAGTCAAGGCAGGCAAAAGGTAAGTCAAGGCAGGCAAAAGGTAAGTCAAGGCAGGCAAAGGGTAAGTCAAGGCAGGCAAAAGGTAAGTCAAGGCAGGCAAAGGGTCGTAATCCACATCAGAGTCAGGCAGGTACAGGTCGGCGGGCAGGATCAGGGTCAGGACAGGCAGAAAGGTCAGAACTGGGAAGACCAGGAAAAACAAATACTAGAGCACAGAAAACACGGGAACACGCTGGTAGAACTTGACGGGACAAGACGACCTGGCAACAGACAAACAGAAAACGCAGGTATAAATACACAGGGGATAATGAGAGGAGATGGGAGACACCAGGTGGGGGGTGGAGACACCAGGTGGGGGTGGGGGGTGGAGACACCAGGTGGGGGTGGAGACACCAGGTGGGGGTGGAGACACCAGGTGGGGGGTGGAGACAAGCACAAATACAGGTGAAACAGATCAAGGTGTGACAAAAAATATATATGCAAACAGATAATAAATGTCTCAATGTTTGTTTTCTTGGAAAACTGTGTTAAAATATGATACAATATCAGTACGTTTTGAATTTAGAACTTGTCTGTCCTATCATGAACTGATTTCAGCATGTGTCTGGCTGTGTTGACTGCATTATTTTTATGGAATGCTGGCATATTGGCAGTAAATTTGAAAAGATATTGGATCATCCCACTTAAACTGGCTGCAGGTTTGGAGAGTAGCCTAACTAATTAGGCTTACATGTATAGTGCATTCGCAAAATATTCAGACCCCTTGACTTTTTCCACATTTCGTTACTTTACAGCCTCATTCTAAAAATGATTAAATTGTTTTTTTTCCCCTCATCAATCTATACACAATACCCCATAATGACAAAAGCAAAAAAAGGTTTTTATATTTTTTGGAGAATGTATTTAAACGTGTATTAAAAACGGAAATATGACATTTACCTAAGTATTCAGACCCTTTATTCAGTACTTTGTTGAAGCACCTTTGGCAGAGATTACAGCCTTGTGTCTTCCTGGGTATGATGCTACAAGCTTGGCACACCTGTATTTGGGGAGTTTCTCCCATTCTTCTCTGCAGATCCTATCAAGCTCTGTCAGGTTGGCTGGGGAGCGCCGCTGCACAGCTATTTTCAGGGATGTTCGATTGGGTTCAAGTCCGGGCTCTGGCTGGGCCACTCAAGGACATTCAGAGACTTGTCCGAAGCCACTCCTGCGTTGTCTTGGCTGTGTGCTTAGGGTCGTTGTCCTGTTGGAAGGTGAACCTTCGCCCCAGTCTGAGACCTGGAGCAGGTTTTCATCAAGGATCTCTCTGTACTTTGCTCCGTTCATATCTCTCTCAATCTTTTCAAGTCTCCCAGTCCCTGCCGCTGAAAAACATCCCCACAGCATGATGCTGCCACCATTATGCTTCACCGTAGGGATGGTGCCGGGTTTCCTTCAGACGTGACACTTGACATTCAGGCCAAAGAGTTCAATCTGGGTCTCGTCAGATCAGAGAATCTTGTTTTTTCATAGTCAGAGTCCTTTAGGTGCCTTTTGGCAAATTCCAAACGGGCTGTTATGTGCCTTTTACTGAGGAGTGGCTTCCGTCTGGCCACTCTACCATAAAGGCCTGATTGGTGGAGTGCTGCAGAGATAGTTGTTCTTCTGGAATGTTCTCCCATCTTCACAGAGGATCTCTGGAGCTCTGTCAGAGTGACCATTGGGTTCTTGGTCAGTTGATTGCTGATTGCTCAGTTTGGCCGGGCGGCCAGATTTAGGAAGAGTCTTGGTGGTTTCTTCCATTTAAGTATGATGGAGGCTACTGTGTTCTTGGGGACCTTCAATGCTGCAGAAATGTTTTGGTACCTTTACCCAGGTCTGTGCCTCGACACAATCCTGTCTCAGAGCTCTACGGACAATTCATTCAACCTCATGGCTTGGTTTTTGCTCTGACATGCATGGACCCTGTCAACTGTGGGACCTTATATAGACAGGTGTCTGCCTTTCCAAATCATGTCCAATCATTTGAATTTTCTACAGGTGGACTCCAATCAAGTTGTAGAAACCTCTCAAGGATGATCAATGGAAATAGGATGCACTTGCACTTTATTTCTAAGACTCTTAGCAAAGGGTCTGAATTTTTATGTAAATGAGGTATTTCTGTTTTTGCTTTGTCATTATGGGGTATTGTGTGTAGATTAATGAGGAAAAACATTTATTTAATCAATTTTAGAATAAGGCTGTAACGTAACAAAATGTGGAAAAAAGAGAAGGGGTCTGAATACTTTCTGAATGCACAGTTACATTACTAGCAAAAATATTGTAATCAGATTAGGCTACAGATACTTTTGAAAAACGAAATGATTACTTCTTGGATTATTTCTAAATTCAGAAAGGATGTTTGCAAGAGAAAAAATACATGATGACACCTTTCTGTTTACTCAATGACATTCAATTCATCATTGAAAAAAGGTGCAAGTTTAAGTTTCTTCCAACTGAGCGAATCTAACCACAAGTCAGAGACCACTAATGATGACACACCAAATGCATTTGATGGATCCTTTTTGTCTTCTTCTAATGCCTCTTACGGGGAAAGTAATCCAAAAGTAATTGAAAGTAATTTGATTACGTTATCCAAAATTTACTGATGACAATATTGGACAGGTAACTAGTAACTTTAAGGGATTACAATTAGAAAGGAACCTACCCAACCCTGACTGGCTGGCTAGCTAGCTAACAAACATACTGTGCAGATTATGTTTTACACAATAACTTATCACAGCACTAGCTGACCACTGGTTTACCAACTCCGTTTCCAAAATGGTTGACCTATTGTACCATCATAAGAAAGTTCATGTCCATTCCCGTATTCTAAGTCCTAATTATAGGTTGCAAGTTCAAACCCCCGAGCTGACAAGGTACAAATCGGTCGTTCTGCCCCTGAACAGGCAGTTAACCCACTGTTCCTAGGCCGTCATTGAAAATAAGAATTTGCCTGGTTAAATAAAGGTCAAATTTAAAAAATATGGTGTTCATCCTGTATCTCTAATATCTGACAACAAACTTAGCTGACATCTTCTTTACTAGAAGCCATGGAAACCCAATGTGTAATGGGAAGTAAACCATATTTACGACCAAAACACACATCAGCATCCACATATCCCCCCCCAAAAAACGCACTATTGTCAGAGACACACTGACGTGGAGCAGATGTACAAACACAGACAGAGACACAGACCCAATATGCTCATGCCCAGATGCCCACACATACACAAACAGCAGACACAAACACAAAACAACAACAGCAGAATTACAGGCGTGAGCATTATCCAGATCTCAAAAACATCTGTACCTGTCTGAATCTACGGTTCAGGTTTCTGTTACATTACTGATATATTAACTATATTATAAGTGCTGAAGCTGGAGTAAACTCAAAATACGTTTTCCCACAGCTGCTTACAATTACCGCAATACATGTTTTTTTTTGCATATTATTCACAGTATTATTATCATGGAATATAATTAATGTTATTAAGCATATCTAACAACCCTAGTCAATTATGCTTGCCTTTGGTGTGTAACTAAGTCAAACTTCATTTGTATGATTTAGGCCTTATGACTTATTACATTTGACCAAATAGTATCCAGATACAGTGTGGGTGCCATAGGGAAAGAGGCATCCATGATGTGCTCTCTTATGTCCCTTCCATACAGCCCAGTGCACCCCAGCCTTTACAGAACTAAGTTCCATCTCTTTCTGCATCTTTCTAAATCATCACTGATCTCATTGCTGCATAGCGCAATCATCCACCTCTTGTATTAACATTATTGCTATTGCAAACTGTCAGTGTTTAGTGGATCCAAGAGCAGATAACACGGCTGTGTTTCTGTGTGTGTCTAGAAGGTGATTTCCCGATTGGGTTGCTCTGACAACGTTGTTTTGGCTGTTGTCATAACTGAAGTATTGGCTTGGCACCAAGCAAGGCTTCTCTCACTGCATCCGCTAAAACATGACCTGTGACTGGCGGGCTGAAAACAGAGAAGAGAAAGAGAGAGAAAGAGCCCAAAACTCAGCGCTGTTCATTAGGACCCACATCTGTCCCTGTGGCTGTAGTTCAGCAGAAGTGTTGAGGTGTGTAATCTTGATGAATCTTTCAGTGTTTGTCGCTCTGTTTAAGGCATGTGTTGTTTTACAGGGGAATCTGCTGTGTTTTATAGTGCTGTGACTAATGCATATCTCGTCTAATGTCTAGTCCCTATCTGAGTCTGCTCTGGCTAGCTGACACTAGAACTAGCTCCTCTCCCGCCAGGAGACTATTTTGTCTTCATATCTGTTCATATCTAATAACTGCAATATAAATTGGGCTGTTTCTCAATTTAGAACTTAGAAGAAAGTTCTCAGATTTGTTAGATTTATATGCACACTACCATTATCCTCTCTCTCTCTCTCTCTCTCCCTCTCTCTCCCTCTCCCTCTCCCTCTCCCTCTCCCTCCCTCTCCTCTACAGAGGTGAGGATGTGGCTGTTTGTGGGCGTGGCTTTTCTTTGCCAGTGTGTGATTGGTCAGCAGCTGGAGGCCAAGGTGAAAGGAGCTCCGCCTCGTCTGATCTGCAGTGTTCTGGGGTTACCAGGGAGACCAGGCAAACCTGGCCCAAATGGGCCTCCAGGGGAAAATGGGAATATGGGAATCCCAGGAAGAGACGGAAGAGATGGCAGGAAGGGAGAGAAAGGAGAGAAGGGTGAAGCAGGTACAGTACTGACCTTGTATAACTCCATAACACATATCCACACAGTTCACATATTGACTCATACTGTATATTTACGTATTGTCTACATTAGCTCTATCAACATGTAATACAATACAGGGCCAGATTTGGCAGTATCACCACAACATTGATTGGAGTCCACCTGTGATGAATTCAATTGATTGGACATGATTTGGAAAGGCACACACCTGTCTACATGAAGTCCCACAATTGACAGTGCAAAAACCAAGCCATGGGGTTGAAGGAATTGTCTGTAGAGCTCCGAGACAGGATTGTGTCGAGGCACAGATCGGGGGAAGGGTACCAAAACATTTCTGCAGCATTGAAGGTCCCCAAGAACACAGTGGCCTCCATCATTCTTAAATGGAAGAATTTTGGAACTACCAAGACTCTTCCTAGAACTGGCCGCCTGGCCAAACTGAGCAATTGGGGGAGAGAGGTGACCAAGAATCCAAACTGAGCATTCGGAAGAGAAGGGCCTTGGTCAGGCAGGTGACCAAGAACCCAATGGTCACTCTGATAGAGCTCCAGAGTTCCTCTGTGGAGATGGGAGAACCTTCTAGAAGGACAACCATCTCTGCAGCACTCCACCAATCAGGCCTTTATGGTAGAGTGGCCAGACGGAAGCCACTCCTCAGTAAAAGGATCATGACAGCCCGCTTGGAGTTTGCCAAAAGGCATCTAAAGACTCTCAGAACATGATAAACATGTTCTCTGGTCTGATGATACCAAGATTGAACTCTTTGGCCTGCATGCCAAGCGTTACGTCTGAAGGAAACCATCCCTACCGTGAAGCATGGTGGTGGCATGTTGGGATGTTTTTCAGCGGCAGGGACTGGGAGACTAGTCCAGAGCGGAGCAAAGTACAGAGAGATCCTTGATGAAAACCTGCTCCAGAGCGCTCAGGACCTCAGACAGGGGCGAAGGTTCACTTTCCAGCAGGACAACGACCCTAAGTACACAGCCAAGACAATGCAGGTGTGGCTTGGGGACAAGTCTCTGAATATCCTTGAGTGGCCCAACCAGAGCCAGGACTTGAACCCGATCGAACATCTCTGGAGAGACCTGAAAACAGCTGTGCAGCAACGCTCCCCAACTAAACTGACAGAGCTTGAGATGGTATGCAGAGAAGAATGTGATAAACTCTAAAAATACAGGTGTGCCGATACTCAAGACTGTAATCGCTGCCAAAGGTGCTTCTACAAAATACTGAGTAAGGGGTCTGAATACAAATGTGATATTTCAGTTTTTTTTTTTATACATTTGCAAAAATGCATGTTTTTTTCATTATGGGGTATTGTGTGTATATTGATGAGGGGAAAACAGTATTTAATGCACTTTAGAATAAGGCTGTAAATTAAAAAATGTGAAAAAATGGAAGGGGTCTGAATACTTTCCGAATTCACTGTGTGTCTTACACAGCCATATTTTACCAGGCAGACCATGAGCCAGACAGATAAAGTTATGTGTGGTTTAAATCAAAATTTGTGTGTGAGGTGTGGTTTAAATCCAAGATTTCTATGTTTCTGAGCTTCCCAGGCAGTTTCCCTTATTTGGGGTGTGTTTATATTTTCCCCACTGTTTAGATGCCTGGTTCTCCTGCTTTGGAGTGATTCAGTCTAAGACTTTATATGGGTCAGCGCTGCCATAGAAGCTGAAACAACCATTCTCCTATTTGTTTCAAATAAAATTTTGGACTGCTACAGTGGTAAAAATTAAAATAAAAGCTTTTACTAAATTAAACGAATACCCCCACCTTCTGTGTCATTCTTTAAACCAGTTACAGTTGGTTCAGGTTATTTCAATCGCATTCATCTCTCTGTTTTTCTCTCTGTCTGTCTTGAGTTTTCTAGCAAACTGTCAACATTGTATTGACTAGGTCCAGCCCGCTAGCAACTTGCAACATTATCAACTCACAGGTAGAACCTGACGTTCTGAGAACCATATGTATCCTAGAACTTGGTGAGAGCGTGGTTGTCCTATGGTTATTTTTCATACAACCTTACCACAAAATGGTGCAGTATAGTTGCTGAGCTCTTCTGAGAATGTTAAGAAACAACGTTCTTCTGTGGGAATTTCAGTACTTCAGCATAACGTTTCCTACAGGTTTTATCATTGTTCTATCTAAAGTCATATTCTCAAATTGTTCAGAGAACGTTAAGAAAATTATTCACAAAAAGCAAAGGAACACTTTAGTAACGTTCAGAGAACTTTATAAGAATGTTATTTAAAACCATATACATTCCGTTCTCAGCATGAACAAAACTCTCTCTATCCTCTGTCTTCTTATGTGTGTTCAGGTGTGTTGGCCGCACCCACTAATTGGCCACACCTGATCTTAATGAGTCCTTGTTTCCTTTGAAATGGGGTCTTTTTGAATAGACTAAAATGAATAGCTATGTATGAGTTAAAAACCATGGCATGCTAGCTCCATCTTGGTGGCACAGTGGACTTTGATAGGTGAACAGAAGATCATAAGTTTGAATCTCACTGACTCTGTGCCACAATAAAAAAAGAAATGTGTTTGATTGATTAATGCCTAAGCAAATCAAATTTTATGTTTCCTATCTGTGCTTGGAGTTCATAAAAGTTAACCCAAACTAAGCTAGCAGTGTTAGTGAAACATGCTCTCAGAACATTACTGTATTCCAAAAACGTTCAGGGAACCATAGTAAAATGTTCTCAGAACCTCCCTGCAACCTAAAAATAAACATTCCCAGAACAGGAAAAATGTTCACTTCAGTTCTTAGAACACGTTTAATTTGACCAGTCAGGAAACGTATGGCTTCGTTCGCAGAACCAATGGGAAACCAAAAGCATACGTTCCTACAACTTCCAAGGAAACAAAAGTGCTAGCTGGGCTGGGTCCAGCCCCTAGCGAACTTGCAACATTGTTTCAACCTGGCCCTCACAGTTTCCCAGAACTTGCAACATTGTTTCAACCTGGCCCTCACAGTTTCCCACGCCAATGAGCTCAGGACAGACAATTTATTTATACAAAATGGTTCATTTGTCAGCAAGAAGCATCAGTTAATTCAGGCTACAAGAGTTTATGCCTAATGACAATTGCCGAATGTCATTACACTTTTTGCTGATAGCTGAATTTGCTGATCGCTACTGTACTTTATTGAGTAAAAGTTGACTTGCTATGCCTGCGATACGTGGTTGTCCCACCTAGCTATCTTAAGATTAATACATTAACAGTAAGTCGCTCTGGATAAGAGCAGTGGTGGAAAAAGTACTCAATTGTTATACTTGTGTAAAAGTAAAGATAACTTAATAGAAAATGACTAAAGTGAAAGTCACCCAGTAAAATACTACTTGAGTAAAAGTCTAAAAGTATTTGGTTTTAAATATACAGTTGAAGTCAGATGTTTACATACACTTAGGTTGTAGTCATTAAACTAGTTTTTAAACAACTCCACAAATTTCTTGTTAACAAACTATAGATTTGGCAAATCTACTTTGTGCATGACACAAGTAATTTTCCAACAATTGTTATCAGACAGATTATTTCACTTATAATTCACTGTATTCACTGTTTTCCAGTGGGTCAGAAGTTTACATACACAAAGTTGACTGTGCCTTTAAATAGCTTGGAAAATTCAAGAAAATGATGTCATGGCTTTAGTAGCTTCTGATAGGCTAATTTACATAATTTGAGTCAATCGGAGGAGTATCTGTGGATGTATTTCAAGGCCAACCTTCAAACGCAGTACCTCTTGGCTTGACATCATGGGAAAATCAAAAGAAATCAGCCAAGACCTCAGAAAAAGAATTGTAGACCTCCACAAGTCTGGTTCATCCTTGGGAGCAATTTCTAAACGCCTGAAGTGGTCCCACGTGGTACACGTTCATCTGCACAAACAATAGTGTAAACACCATGGGACGACACAGCCGTCATAACGCTCAGAAAGGAGAAGTGTTCTGTCTCCTAGAGATTAACGTACTTTGGTGTGAAAAGTGCAAATCAATCCCAGAACAACAGCAAAGGATCTTTTTCTTTTTTTAACCTTTATTTAACTAGGCAAGTCAGTTAAGAACAAATTCTTATTTTCAATGACGGCCTAGGAACAGTGGGTTAACTGTCTGTTCAGGGGCAGAATGACAGATTTGTACCTTGTCAGCTCGGGATTTTGAACTTGAAACCTTCCGGCTACTAGTCCAACACTCTAACCACTAGGCTACCCTGCCACCCCATCTTGTGAAGATGCTGGAGGAAACAGACACAAAAGTATCTATATCCACAGTAAAACGAGTCCTATATCAACATAACCTGAAAGGCTACTCTTCAAGGAACAAGCCACTGCTGCAAAACCCACCATTAAAAAGCCAGACTACTGTTTGCAACTGCACATGGGGACAAAAGATCATACTTTTTGGAGAAATGTCCTCTGGTCTGATGAAACAAAAATAGAACTGTTTGACCATAATGACAATCGTTATGTTTGGAGGAAAAAGGAGGAGGCTTGCAAGCCGAAGAACACCATCCCAACCGTGAAGCACGGGGTGGCAGCATCATGTTGTGGGGTGCTTTGCTGCAGGAGGGACTGGTGCACTTCACAAAATAGATGGCGTCATGAGGGAAGGAAAATTATGTGGATATATTGAAGCATCATCTCAAGACATCAGTTAAAGCTTGGTCGCAAATGGGTCTTCCAAATGGACAATGACCCCAAGCATATTTCCAAAGTTGTGGCAAAATGGCTTAAGGACGAAAAAGTCAAGGTATTGGAGTGGCCATCACAAAGTCCTGACCTCGATTCTATAGAAAATGTGTGGGCAGAACTGAAAAAGTGTGTGCTTGCAAAGAGTTCTACAAAACTGATTCAGTTACACAAGCTCTGTCAGGAGGAATGGACCAAAATTCACCCAACTTATTGTGGGAAGCTTGTGGAAGGCTACCTGAAATGTTTGACCCAATTTAAACAATTTAAAGGCAATGCTACCTAATACTAATTAGGTGTATGTAAACTTTTGACCCACTGGAAATGTGATGAAAGAAATAAAAGCTGAAATAAATCATTCTCTCCACTATTATTCTGACATTTCACATTCTTAAAATAAAGTGCTGATCCTAACTGACCTAAGACAGGGAATTTTTACTAGGATTAAACGTCAGGTATTGTGAAAAACTGATTTTAAATGTATTTGGCTAAGGTGTATGTAAATTTCCGACTTCATCTGTACGTATGTATCAAAAGTAAATGGAATTGATAAAAATGTACCTATGTATCAAAAGTAAAAGTATCAATTGTTTCAAATTTCTTATATTAAGCAAAACAGATGGCACAATGTTCTTGTTTTTTTTATTGACTGATAGCCAGGGTCTCCACTCCAACATTCAGACATCATTTCCAAATGAAACATTGGTGTTTAGTGAGTCCACCAGGTCAGAGGCAGTAGGGATGACCAGGGATGTTCTCTTGATAAGAGTGTGAATTGGACCATTTTCCTTTCAAAATGTAATGAGCACTTTTGGGTGTCCTGGAAAATGTATGGAGTAAAAAGTACATTATTTTCTTTAGGAATGTAGTGAAGTAAAAGTAAAAGTTGTCAAATGTATAGATACCCAAAAAACTACTTAAGTAGTACTTTAATGTATTTTTTACTTAAGTACTTTACACCACTGGATAAGAGCATCAGCTGAATTACTCAACTTTTTCTTTCCCTTCATCAAATGGCGGGTGCACAGTGCACTGTTTGGACACGCAGGTCTCCTACTTTTTGAAGTGAATTGACAATCAGATGAAAACATCATGACTGGTTGTGTTTATGTCATATTAAAAGGTAAAACACGTTTACCCTGAAAATAAATGTCTTTACTATTAGGCCCATAAAAAATAAAACAGGAAGTACCTTGAAAAAAAATAGAGACCCCAGAATGTCACGGTATAATTAGCATTCTGGCTTTAAGATAAATCCTGCATTAGTATCAGATGTAAAACATACTATATCAATGAGCCCTAAATGTCAGGCTCAAAGTACCTGCGTTCTGCATGATATTCTTTTACAGATTTACAGATTAAAAGGAACCTAGGCACGCAAATCCACACAGACGCATTCTCAGACACACACATCAGAATAGCACTCATTTTTGCAGACATTCAGTACATGCACACACATGCATCCTGTCCATTCTTTCCTAGCTCCAAGAAAATGTATTGTGTGATGGTTTGGTTTGATACAGTCACAGATCTCACCACACTGTACACCAGTCAGTGCAGCACTGTCTGTAGATTGTGGCTGGATTCCAAGGGTGACATAATAACCGAGGATGAATGTGAGGCACTGAGCCTATTCACTAATAGTATTATTGAACATGCACAGGGAATCATCATACTAATATTACAAATAGGTCATCAATGCTGGTCTAAAGTGACACCCAGAACTGTTCTAGAATGTGTCAAAGGCAATACACAGCTAGAATTACAGTCAGTCTGATCGCCAACTGTATCTCTCTGTTTCAGGGGTAAAGGGGAAACTCGGCCCAACGGGTAAACGGGGCGAGCGGGGTGTCCGGGGTCCAGGGGGGAAGAGAGGTCCTGATGGAGAATGCGGGGACGGGGGCCGACCAGGGCCACCAGGGCCCCTTGGGAAGAAAGGGGACAAGGGCCACCGAGGACCACTGGGTACGGCAGGCATCTGCAGGTGTGGCAGCCTGGTGCCTAAAGCAGCCTTCTCTGTGGGAATCACCAGCAGTTACCCTGCTGAGAAGGAATCTATCAAGTTCAACAAGGTCCTCTTCAATGAGGGGGCCACTACAACCCAGAGACGGGTAAGTTCATCTGCGCCTACCCGGGCATCTACTACTTCTCCTATGATATCACCCTGGCTAACAAACATCTGGCCATCGGGCTGGTGCAGAACGGGCAGTACCGCATCAAGACATTTGATGCCAACACAGGGAACCATGACGTGGCCTCTGGGTCACTTGTGATGTTCCTGAACCCAGAAGACGAGGTGTGGCTGGAGATCTTCTTCAAGGACCAGAATGGCCTGTTTGCAGAAGCAGGGTGGTCTGACAGCCTGTTCTCTGGATTCCTGCTCTATGCAGACACAAACTACCTGGACTCACTAGCAGAGGACTACGCATAGTGACTTATAACACTCAATAAAGGACTGAGAGGGCTGAGTTTGTAGCCTCCCCTTGACATATTTACAGTATCTATATTTCAGCATGTATTATTTATATACTATATAACTATGTGGGTGTACATGTATGCAAGCGTGTGTGTATGAGCTTATGTATTGTGGAGTGAGAAACATACATTTTTTAAATGTTTGTTTACAATGTTTGTTTGGAGAAAAATGTCTAAGTATATCAAAGTGATATGTTTCATTAATAAAAGTAATGATATGCACTCAGTCAGTAATGAATCTACCCTGTACTCTCTTTTCAAAGTATTGAATAGTATTAGAGTTGAAAAATATTCGTGTTGAAGGCACAAGTACTATACAGCCAGTGCGGAGATATGATATACAGTTGAAGTCGGAAGTTTGCATACACCTTAACCTGAGTTTATATGTATTTGGCTTTTACAATTCCTGATTTTTAATCCAAGTAAAAAGTATCTGTTTTAGGTCAGTTAGGATCACCACTTTATTTTAAGAATGTGAAATGTCAGAATAATAGCAGAGAATGATTTCTTTCAGCTTTTATTTCTTTCATCACATTCCCAGTGGATCAGAAGCTTACATAAACTCAATTAGTACTTGGTAGTGTTGCCTTTAAATTGTTTAATTTGGGTCAAACATTTCAGGTAGCCTTCCACAAGTTGCCCACAATAAGTTGGGTGATTTTGGCCCATTCCTCCTGACAGAGCTGGTGTAACTGAGGTTACAGGTTTTTATTTATTTTTTATTTAAAAAAATATTCTACCTTTATTTAAACCAGGTAGGCCAGTTGAGAACAAGTTCTCATTTACAACTGTGACCTGGGCAAGATAAAGCAAAGCAGTGTGACACAAACAACACAGAGTTACACATGGAATAAACAAATGTACAGTCAATAACACAATAGAAAAATATATATATACAGTGTGTGCAAATGAGGTAAGATTAGGGAGGTAAGGCAATAAATAGGCCGTAGTGGCAAAGTAATTACAATTTAGCAATTGGCTTTGGGGGTGACCAGAACGTGTCCCCTTCCTGAGCAGTATGATGGCTGTGTGCTCCCATGGTGTTTATACTTGCGTACTATTGTTTGTACAAATGAACATGGTACCTTCAGGCATTTGAAAATTGCTCCCAAGGATGAACCAGACTTTTGGAGGTCTACAAATTTTTTTTCTGAGGTCTTGGCTGATTTCTTTTGATTTTCCCATGATGTCAAGCAAAGAGGCACTGCATTTGAAGGTAGGCCTTGAAATACATCCCCAGGTACACCTCCAATTGACACAAATTATGTTAATTAGCCTATCAGAAGCTTCTAAAGCCATGACATCATTTTCTGGAATTTTCCTGTTTAAAGGCATAGTCAACTTTGTGTATGTAAACTTCTGATCCACTGGAATTGTGATACAGTGAATTATAAGGGAAATAATCTGTCTGTAAACAATTGTTGGAAAATGACTTGTGTCATGCACAAAGTAGATGTCTTAATTGACATGCCAAAACTATAGTTTGTTAACAAGAAATTTATGGAGTGGTTGAAAAATGAGGTTTAATGACTCCAACCTAAGTGTATGTAAACTTCACACTTCAACTGTAAATGCTTAATACCAAGAGTGTAACGTAACACATTTTAGAATATATGATATAAATGCTCAATACCGAGAGTGTAATGTAACACATGTTAAAGTTATCATTGAAAACTGACTGTAATAAACCAGTTCGTCCCTATCAGCACAATCATTACCCCCTTTACTCTCTCTATAATATCCCAGCAAAACACTAGAGATATGGCAGATAGTCGGACTCTGCAGCCAAGTAATCGAGTCATCTAATTCTACTACCCATAGATTATCATTGTGGTCTGGTCCAGATGATTGAGAGCAGTATGTGTTGAAATCTTCCCCATGTGTTTTTTGGCATGATTTCAAGAATTTTTGAAGACTTTATGTTCCTGTTATCTTGTTTACCATCAGAGAATATTGCTTCTCTCATCACATAAAAAGTATGCAGGTGATTATGGAGAAGCTGTTAGCTCATAAAAAATGGAAATAAATCTGTACAGACATGAGGGATGTGTGGGAGGGGGACCAGGACAAATCAGTTGAACTCAGTTTATCTCAACACTGATTGTCTATTATTATTATTGTTGATTTTTTATCCAGAGAAGCCAAATGGCTTCCCTTGCATTCAATGCTACGGTTGGCAACAATGTCATACAACAGACAGCATCAGACAGATGGCCTACACATACTGAGTCAGAGGGATGCTGTTTCGCTCGCTCAGATACATTTACCTCTTGTGAACTAAAGGAAAATGGTTAAACAAAGAGAGATGAAAGATAATTTATTTTGTTTTTTTCCTTGGTAATTTTTTTGTTATTCTCTGGGTAGAAACATCTAGCTAGCTAGCTCAGCCATTCATTGGCTAGGCATTCAGAAGCTGGGCAGAAGGCCTTTGCCATTCAACTGTATTAGAGCAGAACTTTGGAGTGTTGTGGAAGCAACCAGTCACATTTTGACTTGCAATGGGTGGGACCATTTAAAAAAGAAAGTGACGTGTCATGGCCTTCTACTGAATGCGCAAGAGAAAATAATCAGTGGCGCAAGCAGTAGTTTTCCCACGCTAAAGCTAGTAATGCTAGCTAGCTTTTGTTGTTGTAGTGTGACAATGGCGACAGTGGCTGCTGCAGCTGTTATGAACTTCAAGGTGGATGTTGTTGGTCATTTTTTTGTAATGTCTACTGTTTGCTGATGATCTGGTGCTTCTATCCCCAACCAAGGAGGGCCTGTAGCAGCACCTAGATCTTCTGCACAGATTCTGTCAGACCTGGGCCCTGACAGTAAATCTCAGTAAGACAAAAATAAATACAAGTACAAATACAAATTCCATCTAGACAGCATTGCCCAAGAGCACACAAAAAACTACTTGATTCAGTTATAGAACCCATTTCCCTAAATATTCAGAGAATCTCTCCCGTCACTAAAAAAGTCACCCCACAAACAAGCTGAGTATCTGGATGTGTGTACAAAACACTGCAGGAGATATTTAGGGGTCATTTTAGTGTCCTTTGCTGACAACCCCAGCAAAGGACTTCAGTCGTATTCGTCTGAACAGGTTGCAGAGGGAGGATCCAGAGCTGTTGCGGGCCTGCCATGAGAGTGGTGTTCAGTACAAGGACCTTGATCTGCCCAGAAAACTCACTTTGTGAGTGGACCCAGGGGAGGTGTGCTGCAGGTATGGAGAGAAGAACCATGCTTTCACAGTGAAGAGAATGTGACTAAGAAGGTGACCAGTGCTGTGGAGAGGGTGACGTCTGACTACCACTCTGGTTCATCCTCAGATGAGGATAGTAGTCTCAGCGAAACCTGTCTTCCCCCTACCTTCCCCCAAAATTGCCACACATAGCAGGTAATCTACCCAGCTGCTTCTTTGTAGAGTCCTCCAGTGCCCAAGCAGGAGAAGATGGGGCCTGGTAAAGGACATAACGGCCTTCCATGTCCTCCTCACTATGGCTTCAGACCCCAAGGCAGAACGACCCAGCCCTTCAGACACAACGGCTGGGCTCTGCCTGGCCAGAGAGGGGGGCACGGATACTGGGGTGGCACTCCAGGCCAGGCTTACTGTTAGGGGCGGCAGGGTAGTGGTTAGAAGAGCATTGGAATAGTAACCGAAAGGTTGCAAGTTCAAATCCCCGAGCTGATAAGGTCGTTCTGCCACTGAACAGGCAGTTAACCCACTGTTCCTAGGCTGTCATTGAAAATTAGAATTTGTTCTTAACTGACTTGCCTAGTTAAATAAAGGTTAAAAAAATTAAAATAAAATAAAAAGGGACCACTGTAGAAAGTGTTGACCTTAGTATTAACTTGTTCCAGGTGCACAGGTTCCCTGAGCTGTTGACGGTAACCACTAGAGCAAGCAATAGTTCATGGGCGGTAGGTTGCCTAGCTTTTAAGAGCGTTGGGCCAGTAGCCGAAAGGTTTTAGCCGACTAGTTGAAAAATCTATCAATGTGCAAGGCACTTAACCCTAATGGCTCTGGATACGAGCGTCTGCTAAATGACTCAAATGTAAATACAAGTAATGCATTGTATAAATAAAAATGACACTTAGGCCCTAATGCACACAGTAAAAACAGAAACATAAAGTAAGACCCCAAAGGCTGTGTTTACACAGGCAGCCCAATTTTGATGTTTTTTCCACTAATTGGTATTTTGACCAATCACATCAGATCTTTTTCAGAGCTGATCAGATAGGTCAAAAGACCAATTAGTGGGAAAAAAAGGTAATACTGCGTCATTGAATGGCTCCATGCATTTATCCAAACAGGTCTGGACAGGGTTGATCTTTATGCATGGATGTTTACATATGTTGCTTTTATGTAATTGTAATATTGTATTGTAAATAACCTTTAGTATAAGTCTAAACAATACCAAAGTTTTGAAAAATTAACATGCTGAGAGAACGACCGTGGTTTAGTTTCCTCCAAATCTTTGATCAGCAATAATTCACTAACGGAACCTCTAATATGATAACCGATAGCAAGACACGTGGTCAAATTAGGGAAATGCATGGATAAAAATGACAATCGATAAAAAAGTGCAAGGGATCACGCATGTTAAGCAAATGTCTTAACAAGTGTCTAGAAGTAGCCTAAAGAGTCCTTCTTACTGTACATAATTATTGGACAATGGCCTCGCTCATGCTTACAGAAGCTATGCGCCTTTACGTATCAGTTTGGACATCTTCTGCACTTTATTGATAGCTGGGAAATGCTTGAAGATTCACAAAATACATTATGACAAAATGTCATAATAAATGTGAAAAAGATTGCATTATAATACCACTGTATTGTCATATCTGATACACCAACTGAAATAGACTATTCGCCATCCGCCCACTGTTCATTCTGGCTAGATCTAAAGGTACAGGGGGAACATTAGGCCAGTGGAGGCTCCTTAGGGGAGAAAGAGGACCCTCCTCCTCAGTGAATTTCAGAAAATGTTTAATAGTGAAGCATAGCCTCGGTTTTTCGGATGACTGCCTTGCCTGGTTCACCAATTACTTTGCAGACAGAGTTCAGTGTGTCAAATCGGAGGGCATGCTGTCCGGTCCTCTGGCAGTCTCTATGGGGGTGCCACAGGGTTCCATTCTCGGGCCGACTCTTTTCTCTGTATATATCAATGATGTTGCTCTTGCTGCGGGCGATTCCCTGATCCACCTCTACGCAGACGACACCATTCTATATACTTTCGGCCCGTCATTGGACACTGTGCTATCTAACCTCCAAACGAGCTTCAATGCCATACAGCACTCCTTCCGTGGCCTCCAACTGCTCTTAAACGCGAGTAAAACCAAATGCATGCTTTTCAACCGATCGCTGCCTGCACCCGCATGCCCGACTAGCATCACCACCCTGGATGGTTCCGACCTTGAATATGTGGACATCTATAAGTACCTAGGTGTCTGGCTAGACTGCAAACTCTCCTTCCAGACTCACATCAAACATCTCCAATCGAAAATCAAATCAAGAGTCGGCTTTCTATTCCGCAACAAAGCCTCCTTCACTCACGCCGCCAAGCTTACCCTAGTAAAACTGACTATCCTACCGATCCTCGACTTCGGCGATGTCATCTACAAAATGGCTTCCAACACTCTACTCAGCAAACTGGATGCAGTCTATCACAGTGCCATCCGTTTTGTCACTAAATCACCTTATACCACCCACCACTGCGACTTGTATGCTCTAGTCGGCTGGCCCTCGCTACATATTCGTCGCCAGACCCACTGGCTCCAGGTCATCTACAAGTCCATGCTAGGTAAAGCTCCGCCTTATCTCAGTTCACTGGTCACGATGGCAACACCCATCCGTAGCACACGCTCCAGCAGGTGTATCTCACTGATCATCCCTAAAGCCAACACCTCATTTGGCCGCCTTTCGTTCCAGTACTCTGCTGCCTGTGACTGGAATGAACTGCAAAAATCGCTGAAGTTGGAGACTTTTATCTCCCTCACCAACTTCAAACATCAGCTATCCGAGCAGCTAACCGATCGCTGCAGCTGTACATAGTCTATTGGTAAATAGCCCACCCATTTTCACCTACCTCATCCCCATACTGTTTTTATACTGTTTTTTTATTTTATTTATTTATTTATTTACTTTTCTGCTCTTTTGCACACCAATATCTCTACCTGTACATGACCATCTGATCATTTATCACTCCAGTGTTAATCTGCAAAATTGTATTATTCGCCTACCTCCTCATGCCTTTTGCACACATTGTATATAGACTGCCCATTTTTTCTACTGTGTTATTGACTTGTTAATTGTTTACTCCATGTGTAACTCTGTGTTGTCTGTTCACACTGCTATGCTTTATCTTGGCCAGGTCGCAGTTGCAAATGAGAACTTGTTCTCAACTAGCCTACCTGGTTAAATAAAGGTGAAATAAAAATAAATTTAAAAATTAAAAAAGTTATCCTTTTTATATAAAACTATACTAAATATATTCACGTCACCAAATAATTGTTTATAACACACTGTTTTGCAATGAAGGTCTACAGTAGCCTCAACAGCACTCTGTAGGGTAGCACCATGGTGTAGCCAGAGGACAGCTAGTTTCCGTCCTCCTCTGGTTACATTGACTTCAATACAAAACCTAGGAGGCTCGTGGTTCTCACCCCATTCCATAGACTTACACAGTAATTATGACAACTTCCGGAGGACATCCTCCAACCTATCATAACTCTTGCAGCATGAACTGACATGTTGTCCCCCCAATCAAAGGATCAGAGAATGACTCTAGAAATGAAAGCATAAGCTACAGCTAGCTAGCACTGCAGTGCATAAAATGTGTTGAGTAGTTGACTTAAAGAGAAAGACAATAGTTGAACAGTTTTGAACAAATTAATTTCTTCAAAAATGAGAGGCAAAGAGAGAAAGAAAGAGATAGCTACATGTTGTATTTTTTTTACTTTCACTTCCACTTAGCTAGCGAATGCTTCACTGTGGGAACCACACATGCGGAGATAATCTGTTCACGTTCTCTGAGTTTCACAAAGACACGGCGGTTGGAACCAAAAATCTCAAATTTGGACTCTTCAGAACAAAGGACAGATTTCCACCGGTCTAATGTCCATTTCTCATGTTTCTTGGCCCAAAAAAGTATCTTATTATTATTAGTGTCCTTTAGTAGTGGATTCTTTGCAGCAATTCAACCACGCAGTCTCCTGTGAACAGTTGATTTTGAGATGTGTCTGTTACTTTAACTCTGTGAAGCATTTATTTGGGCTGCAATCTGAGGTGCAGTTAATTGACGGTTTTTGAGGCTGGTAACTCTAATGATCTTATCTTCTGCAGCAGAGGTAACTCTGGGTCTTCCTTTCCTGTGGCGGTCCTCATGAGAGCCAGTTCCATTATAGCGCTTGATGGTTTTTGCGACTGCACTTTCCGCATTGACTATCCTCCATGTCTTAAAGTAATGATGGAACTGTCATTTATCTTTGCTTATTTGAGCTGTTCTTGCCATAATATGGACTTGGTCTTTTAGCAAATAGGGCTATCTACTGCATACCACGCCTACTTTGTCACAACACAACTGATTGGCTCAAATGCATTAAGAACGAAACAATTCCATATGATTCCATATGTGTTATTTCATGTAGAAAATAGTAAAAATAAAGAAAAACACTTGAATGAGTAGGTGTCCAAACTTTTGACTGATACTGTATATATATTTTTTATCTGAAGAAATGTGTAGAGCACAACCACATTTTAGGCTATTTTGTCTTGTATTTTGTTTATCATTACATATGAGTGTGTTAGCTCTGGACTATACCTGATTGTTTGCGGGTTGTTTATCATTCCTAAGAAATAATACAGTTGTATATGTACCAAATCTGAAGCTCAGCCTCAACTGTGTTAATGTACTGTATATTTTTTTTTAAATAATTAAGCAATAAAGCATGAAGGGGTGTGGCCAATATACCACAGCTAATGGCTGTTCTTATGCATAATGCAGAGTGCCTGGATACAGCCCTTAACCGTGGTATACAGTGCATTCGGAAAGTATTCAGACCTCTTGACTTTTTCCACATTTTGTTACGTTACAGCCTTATTCTAAAACGGATTGTAAAAAATTCTCATGAATTACATTTACATTTAAGTCATTTAGCAGACGCTCTTATCCAGAGCGACTTACAAATTGGTGCTTTCACCTTATGACATCCAGTGGAACAGCCACTTTACAATAGTGCATCTAGGTCTTTTAAGGGGTGAGAAGGATTACTTTATCCTATCCTAGGTATTCCTTAAAGAGGTGGGGTTTCAGGTGTCTCCGGAAGGTGGTGATTGACTCCGCTGTCCTGGCGTCGTGAGGGAGTTTGTTCCACCATTGGGGGGCCAGAGCAGCGAACAGTTTTGACTGGGCTGAGCGGGAACTGGACTTCCTCAGTGGTAGGGAGGCGAGCAGGCCAGAGGTGGATGAACGCAGTGCCCTTGTTTGGGTGTAGGGCCTGATCAGAGCCTGGAGGTACTGAGGTGCCGTTCCCCTCACAGCTCCGTAGGCAAGCACCATGGTCTTGTAGCGGATGCGAGCTTCAACTGGAAGCCAGTGGAGAGAGCGGAGGAGCGGGGTGACGTGAGAGAACTTGGGAAGGTTGAACACCAGACGGGCTGCGGCGTTCTGGATGAGTTGTAGGGGTTTAATGGCACAGGCAGGGAGCCCAGCCAACAGCGAGTTGCAGTAATCCAGACGGGAGATGACAAGTGCCTGGATTAGGACCTGCGCCGCTTCCTGTGTGAGGCAGGGTCGTACTCTGCGGATGTTGTAGAGCATGAACCTACAGGAACGGGCCACCGCCTTGATGTTAGTTGAGAACGACAGGGTGTTGTCCAGGATCACGCCAAGGTTCTTAGCGCTCTGGGAGGAGGACACGATGGAGTTGTCAACCGTGATGGCGAGATCATGGAACGGGCAGTCCTTCCCCGGGAGGAAGAGCAGCTCCGTCTTGCCGAGGTTCAGCTTGAGGTGGTGATCCGTCATCCACACTGATATGTCTGCCAGACATGCAGAGATGCGATTCGCCACCTGGTCATCAGAGGGGGGAAAGGAGAAGATTAATTGTGTGTCGTCTGCATAGCAGACTCACAATACCCCATGATGACATTTTGCAAATGTATTACTTTTTTTTTGTATAACTTATTTACGTAATTATTCATACCCATCATTTACATTTAAGTCATTTAGCAGACTCGAAATTGAGCTCATGTGCATGCTGTTTCCATGGATCGTCCTTGAGATGTTTCTAGATCTTAATTGGAGTCCACCTGTGGTAAATTCAACTAATTGTACATGATTTGGAAAGACACACACCTGTCAATATAAGGTCTCACAGTTGACAGTGCATGTCAGAGCAAAAACCAAGCCATGAGGTTGAAGGAATTGTCTGTAGAGCTCCGAGACAGGATTGTATCAAGGCACAGATCTGGGGAAGGGTACCCAAAAATGTCTGCCGCATTGAAGGTCCCCAAGAACAAAGTGGCCTCCATCATTCTTAAATGGAAGAAGTTTGGAACCACCAAGACTCTAACTAGAGCTGGCTGCCTGGCCAAACTGAGCAATCAGGGGAGAAGGGCGATGGTCAGGGAGGCGAGAGAGAACCGGATGGTCACTCTGGAGCTCTGTCAAGAGTTCCTCTGTGGAGATGGGAGAACATTCCAGAAGGACAGCCATCTCTGCAGCACTCCACAAATCAGGACTTTATGGTAGTGGCCAGACAGAAGAAACTCTTCAGTAAAAGGAACATGACAGCCTGTTTGCTATTATAAACTGGTTACCAATGTAATTTGTGTTAAAAAAAGACCATGGCTTTTAGCCAATCAGCATTCAGGGCTCAAACCACCCAGTTTATAATGAACTTTATAAACTGGGTTGTTCTAGTCCTGAATGCTGATTGGCTGATAGCTGTGGTATATCAGACCGTATACAACAGGTATTTTTACTGCTCTAATTATGTTGGTAACCAGTCTATAATAGCAATAAGGCACCTCGGAGGTCTGTTGGATATGGCTAATATACTACAGCTAAGAGCTGAATACAGGCACGCTGCGTTGCATCGTGATAAACAGCCCTTAGCCGTGGTATATTGGCAATTTACCACACCTCCCTGCCTTATTGCTTAATTATATGAAATACTACCATTGTTTGAATCCTCTAACACATACAGAAACACTTTTTTAAACCCAAGTTAATTTTATTGTTCTGCTTTTGAAATTGTACATCACCAATACGACTTCTCATGCAGATTGTTCGAACAGGCCATGTCTCCTGACAATGGATGTGTTATGTATAGCAATCACAGTGGGTTTCACAGAGTAGGACTACTTTTCAAATTGGCTCCATTTGGTCATTCTATATCTCAGATTGTTTTGTAACCCTCTGCCCTGGGAGTGCTTATGTGAATGTGGGTGAATTTCACAGTCCTTACCATTGATTCAGTGAAGATCAGTGACAAAGGGAAAATACTTAAGTAAATATTAAATCAGAACAATCAAATGTTTCCAGCCACAAAGGAAAAAGATAAGGAGCATTGTGAATGACATTTTAAAAGGTTGATAGAGATATTGCATAAGGGTATTACCTGCAGACAGAAACCACAATAACTCTTTATTCCTGAAATGCCTGTACCCATCTGACACAATTCTACCAGTGAACTGACCACCAGGGTGACCTATATATTTTTTAATAGCCCACTATCTTTTAAAAACTTACAATCAACAAAATAAAACCTAGACAATCAGGCTCCCATTGATTTTGTTATGTTAGAGCATAAGAACACAATTAGCCATGTCAAAATGCTTAGAATTGCAGGAAATTATTGTAACTGCAAAAATGTTGTTTCAGCTCCATCCCAAAATGTATAGAATTGCAAGATATTACCTTTAAACCTTCCTGCCAAAATAAATGTTTCACTCATTCTTTGGCCAGTGTATGTTTTTACACCGCTCAATGGTGGGACACCTGGGTCTCAAAGCAACACAAAAAAAAGGTGTTGGAACCCCTGATCTAACTTACATGGGTTGCCACTTGCCAGAATAAGAACCAGTCTTCACCATGAGTGGGCACACTACATGAAGGAACTCTTCAATAGCGTTACCATACAGTTGTTTTATTAATATACATAAATTGTTAAGAGGATCACAACCAATTTACCACTTTAAACTTTGTTGAATGTGTGTGGTCTCTGGTAGTGAAATGTGCAGCACCCTCAGATTCTTAACCGCCACTGACAAACCCCATTACGCTGCAACAGCATCTTCCACCGCGTGAATCACCACTATTTACAACAAAAATTAATATTTTAAAATGTCAGCTGTGTGTAATAATAAATCATTTAGTGGGTGCTTATTTTCCTATGAAGGGACCTCACATCACAACAGTGAATAATCTGATGTTTCTGACTACTCTATTTCCAATAAACCAAGTAAGACTACAGTAATCGCAAATTGGTGATCTAAAACAAGCAAGTAGGAGCAGAGAAGGTGGAACTAGTCAGAAACGACAGGATACCGGTTGTACAGAAACAAGTACTAGGTGCTCACGTATACCAAGTGGAAAACAAATCACCTTCTCAAAACCACAAAAACTAGGAACCAGAATATACATTTGCAGATACTTCATCCAACACCCATATTTTATTTTCTAAATTAGTGTTTCCAAGAAATACAGATATTCCTGACATTGCCAGTTCTCTACTTTTTTACTTAACATTTCATATAGAAACTATCTGAAGTGACAAAATACAATAAATGGCATGTTCCCAGGTGAGGATTAAAGTGCAGATGGGGGGGTTCATAGAAAGTAAGGTTAGGTCAAAGGTCACTCTCCAGAGCGGCAGCAGGCCCTGAAGCCACACTGCAGGTTCTGGCAGCCGCTGGCCGTATCAGCATGGGGACCTGCAGAGGGAGGCCACAGTCAGAACAGTCAATCACTCACTCATAGTACTGCTGTGCCCATTCGTTTTACCTTGCCGGTGCACCAGCTGGGCGGAGTTTGCACTTCAGGGACAATGGAATGGTCTCCAATTCCAGTGGCCTGGTCAAGTTCAAACCAATGCACCTATTAACTCCTCCCAAGTAGGACTACTGCCCACTCTTCCGACTGGTTTAGAAACGATCTCAAATGGTACTGTTTACACAATGTAGTTAAATATTAAGTTATGACACTCAACAGTAAATGTATTTCATCGACTAGCTACCTAAAGAAGGCCCACTTACCTTGCACCTCACAAGATCAGCAGGACTGTTACATAAGGAACTTACACTGGGAAATGTGCTGGGCAGCCAGGTGAGGTTAGGTATGATTGTTATAACAGAGGGTTATCGAATCACATTCATTACTAGTCTTGCTGGATAAGCCCCATAGAGAGATTCTTTAATCCTGCGACCAAATTCACATAGAAATGAGAGTTATATACACTACCGTTCAAACGTTTGGGGTCACTTAGAAATGTCCTTGTTTTGTCCATTAAAATAACATGAAATTGTATTTCTGATCAGTGTAGACATGGTTAATGTTGTAATGGCACGTTGTGTTAGCTAATCTAAGTATAATTTTAAAAAGGATAATTGATCATTAGAAAACCCTTTTGTAATTATATTAGCACAGCTGAAAACTGAAGCAATAAAATTGGCCTTCTTTAGACTAGTTGAGTATCAGCATTTATGGGTTTGATAACCGGCTCAAAATGGCCAGAAACATAATAACTTTCTTCTGAAACTTGTCAGTCTATTCTTGTTCTGAGAAATGAAGGCTATTCCATGTGAGATATTGGCAAGAAACTGTAGATCTCGTACAACTCTGTACAACTCTGTACTACTCCCTTCACAGAACAGCGCAAACTGGCTTTAACCAGAATAGAAAGAGTGGGAGGCCCCGGTGCACAACTGAGCAAGAGGACGAGTACATTAGGGTGTCTAGTTTGAGATGCCTCACAAGTCCTCAACTGGCAGCTTCATTAAATAGTACCCGCAAAACACTAGTCTCAACGTCAACAGTGAAGAGGCAACTCCGGGATGCTGGCCTTCTAGGCAGAGTTTCACTGTCCAGTGTATTATTTTGCCCATCTTAATCTTTTCTTTTTATTGTCCAGTCTGAGATATGGCTTTTTATCAACTCCGCCTAGAAGGCCAGCCTCCCGGAGTCACCCCGGATTTTTGCCCATTCTTCAAGGCAAAACTGCTCCAGCTCCTTCAAGTTGGATGGGTTCCGTTGGTGTACAGCAATCTTTAAGTCATACCACAGATTCTCAATTGGAATGAAGTCTGGGCTTTGACTAGGCCCACCACTCAATTGTTGCTTTAGCAGTATGATTAGGGTCATTGTCCTGCTGGAATGTGAACCTCCGTCCCAGTCTCAAATCTCTGAAAGACTGAAACAGGTTTCCCTCAAGAGTTTCCCTGTATTTAGCGGCATCCATCATTCCTTCAATTCTGACCAGTTTCCCAGTCCCTGCCGATGAAAAACATCCCCACAGCATGATACTGCCACCACCATGGTGTTCTCTGGGTGATGAGGGGTGTTGGGTTTGCGCCAGACATAGCGTTTCCCACAAGCCTTTTCGGTGAACACCAAACATGTTCGCTTATTTTTTTCTTTAAGCAATGGCTTTTTTCTGGCCACTCTTTCGTAAAGCCCAGCTCTGTGGAGTGTATGGCTTAAAATGGTCCTATGGACAGATACTCCAAACTCCGCTGTGGAACTTTGCAGCTCCTTCAGGGTTATCTTTGGTCTCTTTGATTAATGCCCTCCTTGCCTGGTCCGTAAGTTTTGGTGGGCAGCCCTCTCTTGGCAGGTTTGTTGTAGTGCCATATCCATTTTTTAATAATGGATTTAAATGGTGCTCCGTGGGATCTTCAAAGTTTCTGATATTTCTTTTAACCTAACCCTGATCTGTACTTCTCCACAACTTTGTCCCTGACCTGTTTGGAAAGCTCCTTGGTCTTCATGATGCCACTTGCTTGATGGTACCCCTTGCTTAGTGGTGTTGCAGACTCTGGGCCTTTCAGAACAGGTGTATACATACTGGTACACCAGCTTCAAAACAGCTGAAAACACAATATTTTCTGTTATTGAAAATATATTTCACAGCGGTTTAGATGGTAAAATGATTCTCTACACTATACATTGTTTTGTCACAAACTGAAATTAGACAAACTATTAGAATCTGAGCAACCAGGAAATGGCAGAGTGATTTCTGCATATTGCACCTTTAATACAATCCACAGCCAAAATTAAATGACCTGACATTACACGCAGGATAACAGAGGCAGCAAGCCAACTGCATCACCATCATATAGCATCATCTGGCATCAAACCATCTAACGCCTTGTTTCCCAAACTGTGGGTCGCAGCAGGGGTCCAGGTGGGTTGTGGAATTAATTTTTTTGTGCATAGCATTTTTATAGATTTGTTTAAATACAATTTCTTGAGGAAAAACATTTTCAGCGTAATTTCCAATAATCTTTCAGAATTTACAAATCAATTTCTTAAAATGTTGGATCGTTGTCCCTATACCGGGACAGTTGTTGCTAATGTGGATAGAATGACATAAGTAACAGCAAACTTTCCAGGAGATAGACATGTCTTATATGGGCAGAAAGCTTAAATTCCTGTTAATCTAACTGAACGGTCTAATATTCAGTAATCTTGCTCTGATTTGTCATCCTGAGGTGTTAAATTCTCCTACATTAATTTCACATTTCCACAAACTTCAAAGTGTTTCCTTTCAAATGGTATCAGGAATATGCATATCCTTGCTTCAGGTCCTAAGCTACAGTCAGTTAGATGTCATTTTAGACAGATATTGAAGAGAAAAAAAAGGGTGGAAGTACGTTGTTAAACGTTGTTGTGTCATTCCCAATCATTTTAAATGCATTGTGTCCACATGTGGTCGTTTTGTGTTTGTATTGTAAAATAAATTAAATTTAAAAAATGTATCAACTTGTGCATCACTCATATCCTTGTATGAATACGTTGCCTGATAAGAGGGTGTTTACCCACAGTTTTCCCTAACGTTGTGCGTTGTGTGTGTGCGTTACCGTTGATGTTGTCGCAGTAGTAGAAGTGTTCATCATTGAGGGCAGGACAGGCTGACACCAGCTCCTGTAGCCCAACCTCAGTGATGAGGAGACATCCAGACAGGTTCAGATGCTCCAGGAAAGGAAGACCTCCACGCTGAGACAGCGCCCTGAAACACACACACTTGGAGTATATAATACACAATCATTTGTACCTACTCACAGTCAATATCAATAACACAAAAAAAGATTTACACAATTTATCCACAGGTATAATACATGTATGTTTGTCGTTTCTTTGAAGAACATCATCCCAAGCAGTTTTACCTCAAACCCAGGTCTGTAACCCGATAACATCCAGAGAGGCTGAGGAATCTCAGCGAGCGTCGAGCGTCTGACTGATCAGTTCTGTTGTAAAGCTCCAGGCACCGCTGGCCCCCAGAGGAGCATTTAGTCCAAAACTCTGCCCCTGCACTGCCCCTGGTGGTGTAAGACAAACACTGCAGCCCTCCACAAGCCCTCAGGGCCATCTCACCAGTGCAGCAGGTTGAATGGCCACAGCAGGCCTCCCCAAGCCCATACTGCTGCTGCCAGTAGGAGGTGCTATAGCTTGTCCTGAGGCCCCGCCTCCTACTCCTCCTGCAGCAACATGAACCTCCTTTCTTCGTCGCCACAAAGCCTCGCCCCTCAGGGGTAGACACTCCCCCGCGGCGGTTCCACTCTGCTGCATCCTCGATGTCGGCCAGCTCCGAAGGGTCCAGGACCCAGACCCTGGAGGGGCTGCTGCACCGTGTCCCCGTACGCTGCTTGAAGATCAGGGCCTGCCTGCTGCCCCCCATCAAATGGAGGATCCGCTCGTCCAGCAGACTAATGGGAGGCGGGCTCTTCAGAAGCTTGGCTTGCCGGTCAGATCGTTTCTGAGAAATGGACAGCTTCTTCAGGGTGTGGTCAGTGATCTTCTCACAGCCGGATAGGTCCAGGTGCTCAAGAGATGGACATGCCCCCAGAGATGACCAACTGACAGAAAATAAGTGAAAATAAATCAAAACAATTAGGGAAGAAGAGAGACAAGTTCAATAGTTAATCATACCCTGTAGTCTTCAGCATAATTGGTCTGGCTATGAATGGCATACCTGTCAAAGGCGGAGTCTGTGACATCAGTCTGAGTGAGGTCCAGGTGGGTGAGATTAGGACAGAGACTAAGGATCTGACGCACCTGTGGCAGCAGGACACACATACAGCACCAGTTAAAGTTTGGACACACATACTTATTCAAGAGTTTGTTTATTTTTGACTATTTTCTAAATTGTAGAATAATAGTGAAGACATCAAAACTATGAAATGACACATATGGAATCATGTAGTAAACAAAAACAGTTATACAAATCAAAACATATGTTATATTTGAGATTCTTCAAAGTAGCCACCCTTTGCCTTGACAGCTTTGCACACTCTTGGCATTCTCTCAACCAGCTTCATGAGGACCTGGAATGCTTTTACAACTGTCTTGAAGGAGTACCCACATATGCAAAGAACTTGTTGGCTGCTTTTCATTCACTCTGCGGTCCAACTCATCCCAAACCATCTCAATTGGGTTGAGGTCAGAAGATTGTGGAGGCCAGGTCAAATGATAAATAATGGTTCAATTTTTTGTTTTTTAACTAGGTAAGTCAGATAAGAATAAATGAATATTTACAATGACAGCGTACCGGGGAACAGTGGGTTAACTGCCTTGTTCAGGGGCAGAACGACAGATTTCTTACCTTGTCAGTTCAGGGATTCGATCCAGCAACCTTTTGGTTAATGGCCCAACGTTCTAACCACTAGGCTACCTGCCTCCCCACCATGAATCTGATGAAGCACTCAATCACTCTCCTTTCTTGGTCAAATAGCCCTTATACAGCCTGGAAGTGTGTTTAAGGTAATTGTCCTGTTGAAGAACAAATGATGCTCCCACTAAGCACAAACCAGACGGGATGGCATATCGCTGCAGAATACTGTGGTAGCCATGCTGGTTAAGTGTGCATTGAATTCTAAATAAATCACAGAGTGTCAACAGCAAAGCACCCTCACACCACCTCCTCCATGCTTCATGGTGGGAACCACACATACTGAGATCATCCGTTCACCTACTCTGCATCTCACAAAGACAACGGTTGGAACCAAAAATCTCACATTTGGACTCATCAGACCAAAGGACAGATTTCCACCGGTCTAATGTCCATTGCTCGTGGTTCTTGGCCCAAGCAAGCCTCTTCTTATTATTGGTGTCCTTTAGTAGTGGTTTCTTTGTAGTAATTTGACGCAGTTCTCTCTGAACAGTTGATGTTGAGGTGTGTCTGTTACTTTAACTCTCCGAAACATTTATTTGGGCTGCAATCTGAGGTGCAGTGAATTGCCGATTTTTGAGGTGGTATCTGTAATGAATTTATCCTCTGCAGCAGAGGTAACTCTGAGTCTTCCTTTTCTGTGGTGGTCCTCATGAGAGCCAGTTTCATAATGCTTGATGGTTTTTGCTACTGCACTTGAAGGATTGACTGACCATGTCTTAAAGTAATGGACTGTCATTTCTCTTTGCTTATTTAAGCTGTTAAATATTTAAGCCATATTTAAGCCATTATATGAACCCGGTCTTTTACCAAATAGGGCTATCTTCTGCATACCACGCCTACCTTGTCACAACAACTGATTTGGTCAAATGCATTATGAAAGAAATTCCACAAATTAACTTAAGCCAGACTTATTAATTGAAATGCATTCCAGGTGACTACCTCATGAAGCTGGTTGAGAGAATGCCAAGAATCAAGGCAAATTGCAAATATAAAACATTTGTGTAACACTTTTTTGGTTACTACGTGATTCCATGTGTGTTATTTCATAGTTTTGATGTCTTCACTATTATTCTACAATGTAGAAAATAGTCAAAAAATAAAGAAAAATCCTGGAATGAGTAGGTGTCCAAATGTTTGACTGGTACTGTATACATATACAGATCATTAACCTACACTCTGCCATGTAGAGGCTAGTCGGTCTGAAACATCCTTCATTCACACGCCAGCTTCTCTCATTACTTAGAGAATAGGAAGCTTTGTATTAGTAGCACTGCTTCATTGGTGTTCTAGGCATATGATCATGAATATTCATACCATCTTACTGGAGACCGTAGAGCTGTAGGCCAGAACGATGGACCTGACAGAGGAACCCACAGCTGGCAGAAGGTTCTGGATCATTTCATTCAGTAGCTTCTTCTCCCTCTGAGCTGAGCTTATAGCCAATGAGTCTTCACAAGTCTCATCTAAACAAGGGAGAAAATGGGTACACCAGAGATGAGGTAATAGGACAAGACATCCAGAAAATCACCCTAACAGTTCATCCAAATCTGTAAACACTGTCACTTCAATCAAGCTATGAATTTTCCCTGGATCAATCCTTTAGATGTACTCCTGACAAACACATTAGACTGACTGGGGTTGACACCGTTAGGAGTCGAGGTCGACCTATTATGATTTTTCAACGCCGATACAGATTATTGGACGACCGAAAAAAGCTGATACCGATTAATCACATTTTTTAAAATATATTTGTAATAATGACAATTACAACAATACTGAATGAACACTTAGTTTAACTTATTATAATACATCAATAAAATCAATTTGGCCTCAAATAAATAATGAAACATGTTCAATTTGGTTTAAATAATGCAAAAACAAAGTGTTGGAGAAGAAAGTAAAAGTGCAATATGTGCCATGTAAACAAGCTAACTTTTAAGTTCCTTGCTCAGAATATGAGAACATATGAAAGCTGGTGGTTCCTTTAAACATGAGTCTTCAATATTCCCAGGTAAGAAGTTTTAGGTGTTATAGGAATTATAGGACTATTTCTCTCTATACCATTTGTATTTCACATACCTTTGACTATTGGATGTTCTTATAGGCACTATAGTATTGCCAGTGTAACAGTATAGCTTCCGCCCCTCTCCTCGCCCCAACCTGGACTCGAACCAGGAACACATCGACAACAGCCACCCTAGAAGCATCGTCACCCATCGCTCCACAAAAGCCACGGCCCTTGCAGAGAAAGGGGAACAACTACTTCAAGGTCTCAGAGTGAGTGATGTCACCGATTGAAACGCTATTAGCGCGCACCCCGCTAACTAGCCATTTCACATCGGTTACACCAGCCTAATCACGGGAGTTGATAGGCTTGAAGTCATAAACAGCTCAATGCTTGAAGCACAGCGAAGAGCTGCTGGCAAACGCACGAAAGTGCTGTTTGAATGAATGCTTAAGAGCCTGCTGCTGCCTACCATCGCTCAGTCAGACTACTCTGTCAAATATCAAATCATAGACTTAATTATAACATAATAACACACAGAAATACGAGCCTCAGGTCATTAATATGGTCCAGAAACTATCATTTCAAAAAACAAAATGTTTATTCTTTCAGTGAAATACGGAACCGTTCCATATTTTATCTAACGGGTGGCATCCCTAAGTCTAAATATTGCTGTTACATTGTACAACCTTCAATGTTATGTCATAATTATGTACAATTCTGGCAAATTAATTGTGGTCTTTGTTAGGAATAAATGGATTTCACACAGTTCGCAACGAGCCAGGTGGCCCAAACTGCTGCATATACCCTGACTGCTTGCACGGAAAGCAAGAGAAGCGACACAATTTCCATAGTTATAAGAAATTAATGTTAGCAAGCAATATTAACTAAATATGCAAGATTAAAAATACATACTTGTGTATTGATTTTAAAGAAAGGCATTGATGTTTATGGTCAGGTACATTGGTGCAACAACAGTGCTTTTTTAGCGAATGTGCTTGTTAAATCATCACCCGTTTGTCGAAGTAGGCTGTGATTCAATGAGAAACTAACAGGCACTGCATCGATTATATGCAACGCAGGACACGCTAGATAAACTAGTAATATCATCAACCATGTTTAGTTAACTACTGATTATGTTAAGATTGATCGTTTTTTTAAATAAGATAAGTTTAATGCCAACTAGCAACTTACCTTGGCTTCTTGATGCCCTCACGTAACAGCTAGTCAAGCCTGCCATGCAGGCTCCTCGAGGAGTGCAATGTAAGGCAGGTGGTTAGAGCATTGGACTAGTAACCGGAAGGTTGCAAAAACGAATCCCCGAGCTGACAAGGTAAAAATCGTTCTGCCCCTGAACAAGGCAGTTAACCCACCGTTCCTAGGCCGTCTTTGAAAATAAGAATGTGTTCTTAACACATTCTTAACACACACCCCGTTACTTCCGGGTTGGAGCGAGCGGTCGCATCTGCACTCGGTCCGCAGGTAGTATTACATTTCATTACATTTCATTATAGTACAACGGTTTGATTTGTCTAATCTTAGCAATTTCTTCTTAGCTAGCTACATAGCCGTCTTTGTATCATAGATAATTGCGTAATTATCGTATTTCGTCGTCCTAACGCAGTCTACACTGCCCCGCAGCTAGCTAACGTCCACCGTTAGCTAGTCTACCGTCTACCGATTAGCAGCACAACTATTACACTCAACTGAACGACTTGATTAGTGTAGTGTTAGCTAGCTACATAGTTGTCTTTGCTGTCTTCGTATCCAAGATAATTGTGTAGCTTAGAGTGTGTAGTTTTAGAGTGATTATCTTAATTTACCGAGGTTAGCTAGCCAGCTATTTGTCGTCCTTAACGTAGGAGACACTGCAACCGAATTGAACTTCCTCACTCAACAACCCGGTCGCATTTCGCTTCACAGGTAGTATCACATTTTTCATTTCATTTCATTACAGTACAACGGCTTGATTTGTTTGATCGTAGCTAGCTACATAGCTAGCTACATAGCCGTCTTTGTATCAAAGATAATTGTGTAGTCTTGAGCGATTTCCTAGGTTAGCTAGCCAGCTATTGACGTTCTTTTACGCAACGTAACGTAATCAACACTGCTAGCTAGCCAGCTAGCCCCGAATAGCAGCACAGTAGCACAGTAGAAACTATTACACTCAACGGAACGACTTGATTAGTGTAGTGTCAACAACGCAGACACTGCCAGCTAGCCTACATAGTCAACAACGCAGCCTCTGCCAGCTAGCCTACTTCAGCAGTACTGTATCATTTTAATCATTTTTTCAATAAGATTCTTGCTACGTAAGCTTAACTTTCTGAACACTCGAGACGTGTAGTCCACTTGTCATTCAATCTCCTTTGCATTAGCGTAGCCTCTTGTGTAGCCTGTCAACTATGTGTCTGTCTATCCCTGTTCTCTCCTCTCTGCACAGACCATACAAACGCTCCACACCGCGTGGCCGCGGCCACCCTAATCTGGTGGTCCCAGCGCGCACGACCCACGTGGAGTTCCAGGTCTCCGGTAGCCTCTGGAACTGCCGATCTGCGGCCAACAAGGCAGAGTTCATCTCAGCCTATGCCTCCCTCCAGTCCCTCGACTTCTTGGCACTGACGGAAACATGGATCACCACAGACAACACTGCTACTCCTACTGCTCTCTCTTCGTCCGCCCACGTGTTCTCGCACACCCCGAGAGCTTCTGGTCAGCGGGGTGGTGGCACCGGGATCCTCATCTCTCCCAAGTGGTCATTCTCTCTTTCTCCCCTTTACCCATCTGTCTATCGCCTCCTTTGAATTCCATGCTGTCACAGTTACCAGCCCTTTCAAGCTTAACATCCTTATCATTTATCGCCCTCCAGGTTCCCTCGGAGAGTTCATCAATGAGCTTGATGCCTTGATAAGCTCCTTTCCTGAGGACGGCTCACCTCTCACAGTTCTGGGCGACTTTAACCTCCCCACGTCTACCTTTGACTCATTCCTCTCTGCCTCCTTCCTTCCACTCCTCTCCTCTTTTGACCTCACCCTCTCACCTTCCCCCCCTACTCACAAGGCAGGAAATACGCTCGACCTCATCTTTACTAGATGCTGTTCTTCCACTAACCTTATTGCAACTCCCCTCCAAGTCTCCGACCACTACCTTGTATCCTTTTCCCTCTCGCTCTCATCCAACACTTCCCACACTGCCCCTACTCGGATGGTATCGCGCCGTCCCAACCTTCGCTCTCTCTCCCCCGCTACTCTCTCCTCTTCCATCCTATCATCTCTTCCCTCTGCTCAAACCTTCTCCAACCTATCTCCTGATTCTGCCTCCTCAACCCTCCTCTCCTCCCTTTCTGCATCCTGACTCTCTATGTCCCCTATCCTCCAGGCCGGCTCGGTCCTCCCCTCCCGCTCCGTGGCTCGACGACTCATTGCGAGCTCACAGAACAGGGCTCCGGGCAGCCGAGCGGAAATGGAGGAAAACTCGCCTCCCTGCGGACCTGACATCCTTTCACTCCCTCCTCTCTACATTTTCCTCTTCTCTCTCTGCTGCTAAAGCCACTTTCTACCACTCTAAATTCCAAGCATCTGCCTCTAACCCTAGGAAGCTCTTTGCAACCTTCTCCTCCCTCCTGAATCCTCCTCCCCCTCCCCCCTCCTCCCTCTTTGCAGATGACTTCGTCAACCATTTTGAAAAGAAGGTCGACGACATCCGATCCTCGTTTGCTAAGTCAAACGACACCGCTGGTTCTGCTCACACTGCCCTACCCTGTGCTCTGACCTCTTTCTCCCCTCTCTCTCCAGATGAAATCTCGCGTCTTGTGACGGCCGGCCGCCCAACAACCTGCCCGCTTGACCCTATCCCCTCCTCTCTTCTCCAGACCATTTCCGGAGACCTTCTCCCTTACCTCACCTCGCTCATCAACTCATCCCTGACCGCTGGCTACGTCCCTTCCGTCTTCAAGAGAGCGAGAGTTGCACCCCTTCTGAAAAAACCTACACTCGATCCCTCCGATGTCAACAACTACAGACCAGTATCCCTTCTTTCTTTTCTCTCCAAAACTCTTGAACGTGCCGTCCTTGGCCAGCTCTCCCGCTATCTCTCAGAATGACCTTCTTGATCCAAATCAGTCAGGTTTCAAGACTAGTCATTCAACTGAGACTGCTCTTCTCTGTATCACGGAGGCGCTCCGCACTGCTAAAGCTAACTCTCTCTCCTCTGCTCTCATCCTTCTAGACCTATCGGCTGCCTTCGATACTGTGAACCATCAGATCCTCCTCTCCACCCTCTCCGAGTTGGGCATCTCCCGGCGCGGCCCACGCTTGGATTGCGTCCTACCTGACAGGTCGCTCCTACCAGGTGGCGTGGCGAGAATCCGTCTCCACACCACGTGCTCTCACCACTGGTGTCCCCCAGGGCTCTGTTCTAGGCCCTCTCCTATTCTCGCTATACACCAAGTCACTTGGCTCTGTCATAACTTCACATGGTCTCTCCTATCATTGCTATGCAGACGACACACAATTAATCTTCTCCTTTCCCCCTCTGATGACCAGGTGGCGAATCGCATCTCTGCATGTCTGGCAGACATATCAGTGTGGATGACGGATCACCACCTCAAGCTGAACCTCGGCAAGACGGAGCTGCTCTTCCTCCCGGGAAGGACTGCCCGTTCCATGATCTCGCCATCACGGTTGACAACTCCATTGTGTCCTCCTCCCAGAGCGCTAAGAACCTTGGCGTGATCCTGGACAACACCCTGTCGTTCTCAACTAACATCAAGGCGGTGGCCCGTTCCTGTAGGTTCATGCTCTACAACATCCGCAGAGTACGACCCTGCCTCACACAGGAAGCGGCACAGGTCCTAATCCAGGCACTTGTCATCTCCCGTCTGGATTACTGCAACTCGCTGTTGGCTGGGCTCCCGGCCTGTGCCATTAAACCCCTACAACTCATCCAGAACGCCGCAGCCCGTCTGGTGTTCAACCTTCCCAAGTTCTCTCACGTCACCCCGCTCCTCCGCTCTCTCCACTGGCTTCCAGTTGAAGCTCGCATCCGCTACAAGACCATGGTGCTTGCCTACGGAGCTGTGAGGGAACGGCACCTCAGTACCTCCAGGCTCTGATCAGGCCCTACACCCAAACAAGGGCACTGCGTTCATCCACCTCTGGCCTGCTCGCCTCCCTACCACTGAGGAAGTCCAGTTCCCGCTCAGCCCAGTCAAAACTGTTCGCTGCTCTGGCCCCCCAATGGTGGAACAAACTCCCTCACGACGCCAGGACAGCGGAGTCAATCACCACCTTCCGGAGACACCTGAAACCCCACCTCTTTAAGGAATACCTAGGATAGGATGAAGTAATCCCTCTTCCCCCCCCCCCCTTAAAAGATTTAGATGCACTACTGTTCCACTGGATGTCATAAGGTGAATGCACCAATTTGTAAGTCGCTCTGGATAAGAGCGTCTGCTAAATGACTTAAATGTAATGTAAATGTAACTGACTTGTCTAGTTAAATAAAGGTGTAAAAAAGTATTATATATAATGTCATTTATTTATGTATTTTTTTTTTATTCTTATTTTTTTTATTTTTATTCTTATTATTTATTTGTATTAATATATATATATATTATTTTTTTTTATATATTTTTTAAATAAATCGGCCACTCTGTGTCCAAAAATACAGATTGTTATGAAATCGGCCCTAATTAATCGGCCATTCCGATTATTCGGTCGACCTCTAGTTACGAGGCTGAAAGAGCTCACCAGACTCATCCACATCTGCATCCTCATCCCACTCCTGGTAGGCCTTGCCCTCATCCTGCAGACTCTTCACCCACTCCTCATCCGGTTCCTGATTCAGATCAGCTGGGGGGCCACGATAGTGATCCCCTGGGAAACAGACAGATGGCACTGTCTTATTTCTTATCAGTGTCTTATTTCTTTAAGGGGAAAAACAAGTGTCAAAATATTTTATTGACAGCTTTTACAGTGTTACCTGCTTCACCATCAGTGAGGAAAAAAAGTATAAAAGGTCAACACTGATATCTCCGTACCTCTGGCCCAGCGTACAGGGTAGAGGTGCCTCCACAGAGAGCCGGTCTTGGCCAGGTCGGACCAGGCTGAGGACACCTGGCCACAGTGACACAGGTCCTCAGGACCCAGGTAGCGGAACAGATGCAGCAGGATCTCTGTAGGTAGCTGGGAGATGTGGGTGGAGCACAGCTCTTTCTCTAGTTCTGAGGATTGATAACCATAGTCAGTGTAGTGTACAACATATGCTGAACTCAAGTGCTAATGAAAGGTTACTTAAGTAATGCTTCTCTACAGTTCGGGGTAAAAAGACCTAAGAATAATTGCTAGACCACAGCAACAGAAGTGTGGTTCAGCCGTCTGTAGAAATGTTTTTGGTAAGCATTAAAGCCACACCTCGACAAACATTTGGTTCTGGGAAATTTGGCCAACTAATTTCCTAATGTACTGACCACATCCTCCAACATAGCGTAGTTATGACTACGTTCAAGTTGAGAAGTGTGTTGCTGAAGGAGATATTAGGTAAAGGGATTGCATGGTGATAGATGTCATATGGAGGAGGCTGTGTATGCTGGGGAGAATACAGGTGAATCATAGCCGTCACCAAGATGTAGGTGTGCACTCGAGAGAAGGCAATAAAGGGGTCTGTGGCTCACCGTCAGTCTTCTCGTGGTCAGCATACTTGAAGGCCTTGTGCAGCTCCTCTGCCTGGCTCCACAGACTGAGCCCCTTCAGCACTTCTGCTGCACAGTCCCATCGCTGCTGGCTACAGTGCTGTGCCATCACCTGCTTCTTGAGGTCTTTCAGCTCCTCATAGGTGAAGTACTGCATCAGCATGGGCTGGAACACCTGGAATAGACCCCATTACATAACACATATAAAGCAATCAATTATTATGAGCTAGACAGAAAGACCAAGAGTTATGATATGGAGGGGAAGGTTACTGCTAGGACACATGCGTTTTGTCTATCCAGATTACACTTCCACACACTCCATTCCCCCAGGAGGCAGCAGCAACCTTGTCCAGATGCTGAGTCTGGTTGATTTGCACATCATGTGCTGACAATTAGGGTGATCGCCAGTCATTGTCCCAGTTTACAAGCCTTGAGGCTGCTGGATTTGTTTGGCAGCCATGAGGCTTTTCATTTGATTTTGAGTCTAGTTTGGGCATGCCTGTTTGTAAGTTTCTGTTTTGTACATTACTATCTGAACAACTAATACACCGCTTGTGCTCGCCGACCCAAAGGAGTCAAGACAGAGCTGGGCACATACTCTTGTTTCTCACAAATGCACACATTAATTCAGGTTACAGACCATGTAACTAGGCCTAGGACCACTAAAAGTGAGTGCAACAATATCCGTAGGCTAGTTATGCGTTTTGTGACAGTACCCATTCATGGACAGAACACTATATAACAAACATGTATTAATAATTGGTAACACTTTATTTGGATAGTCCATCTAGTAACCGTAACCTTTATCTTAAACTTAGCCCTTATTCTAACCCTAACCTTAGCAAGCAGTTGCTTATCAACAGATCATTTTTTGATAGTATGACCATATGTAGAGGATCAACAAATGGACTATCCAAATAAAGTGTGACCTAATCATTTACAGTGAGTCCTACATCCGAATACCTCAACTTAATTATTACAATTTACATTATTTAATCATACCTCTTCCTCCTCCTTCATGTGGGGTAAGAAGTCCTGTGTGAATGCCTCCAGTCGCTGTTTCAGTTGCCGGGCATAGTTCAGCTGCTCATACTCGCTCTGCAATTATATGGTAATCATGACATCATACACGACTGACTGTCATTCACTCCATTTAAATAAATGCCATCAATCCTCAGCTTCGGTCAGATCCAACCACACAATCGTAACAGTCAAACACTAAAGAGTGAACAGACCAATAAAATACTCTAACAAATACTTTCACTTGTAGGATAAGAAAATGATTAACAGGCGAAACTGAAAAATACCATCAGTAACTTTTTTCATCCAATATTCCATTGATGAATCTGCAGAGACTTAACCAAAAATGATTATAATTGCATTTACAAACAATTAAACAAAGTCTTGTTTATCTGGAGCTGAAATTAAAACATTTCCTGTCCTGGTTGAAGACCAAGTACAGATTACCAAATTCTGCTCTTACAAAGGAAATTCCACCGTTTAGTAAGAGCAGATTATGATTGGGACAGACTCAGAACAGATGTTAAAATGTACACCATTGCGCCATTCAGGACAGGCCATTTCTTGTTTGTACATGGCTACAACATTTGTCTCCAAAAGCTCCGGAAACAGGTTACAGGAACAATTCTGCCTGGAACCAAAATAGGCCAGCAGTCTCGCTCTCTCAAAACAGCTTGTGGGGTCTATAAAAGGAGTGTCCCTGTAATGTTCATAGGCCCAGTAAAACGACTAACCAAAATCTAAAACTGGCATTTTGCAGGTCAGGAAAGTCCATATAGGCGTTTCTAACATAATGCCAAGAATTGAACAGATTCCCTTTTAAGGAATTGAGGCATAATTATTATTGTTCAATAATGTGTTGTGTTTAAAAACACCGGTTTCACTAAAAAAGGTAGACAGAAAGGAAACCTAGCTGAGGAACGCTCAACTCCATTGTCTTATATCGAGGAGATGAGTTTGGATATCTGTTCACGGGATTTGCTATCAACATATTTGAGCCACCATCAGTCGATTCTTGTAAAAATGTAAATTCTGAAAACACTTACCTGTACCTATGTTTGTCCAGTACAACTGCAGTCCTTCCGCGGGGTGCTGAAATTCATACTTTTAATTCAACTTTAGCGACTACAACCACCGACTATTTCCTTGTTGCTCGTACTATGTAAGCTGAGATGCAATTGGGTCTGTGCTATCCGGAATCCTTGGGACGTCCCTACCCCATTTAAGTTTTAAATGGTTAAGGTTAGGGGTTCAAGTTAGAGTTTAGGGTTGGGACATCCCAAGGATCCCGGATAGTAAGGACCAAATTGCATCTCAGCTTACGTCGTGCAAGCAACGAGGAAAAGGTGGGTGGTTGTATTCGCTAAACGGAAGGACTGTAGCTGTACAGTACAAACAAAGGTACAGGTAAGTGTTTTCAGAATTGACATTTTTACAAGACTCGACTGATGGTGACTCAATAATGTTGCTAGTAAATCCCGCAACCAGTTATCAAAATTAAACTCTGCCTCGATATAAGAGAACAGTGTTGAGCGTTTCTCAGTTACAGGAAACCAAGAACTTCCTTATCGAACAACGTGTTGTTGTTAAAATGACATGTCTGAAGGATGAATCACTACAGGGATAGGCTATCATTTCAGTGCAGACATGACTCAGTGACACACAACACAAAGCCCAAGGAGCAAGAGGGATCATTTGTGAGTCTTGTCATAAATGTTATGTTGGTGGCAGTACTTTTGCTGATATCATTAGTGGAGTCACCTTAACGCTTTTCAGTCCTTTCTCAAACAGGGACAACATCTCTGAGAGCTTGTTATCGGAGTGCACATTATACACAGTGCAGCTGCGCTGTTGCAACAGGCCAATGATATACTCGTTTTCAATCTGTTCGTGCATCTTGAACTCCTTGAAGGTGGCACACAGTGACTGAAGAAATGAGCGGAAGTCATTGTTGTTGGAGAAGTTGGTCTGTGACAGCTGTGGTATAAAGGAAATAAAGAACACGTCAAAGTTTCTCAGATAGTAATAGCAGACCTGCACACAACCATAGCAACAGAACTGTGGACATGCCTGTATGAGTGGAACTAAGCCTCATTATTAACGTGACCTTAGTTATGCTCCCTCTAATTCTTCGATTTCTCTCAGCGGACCTGAGCCCTAGGACCACGTGTCTCCTGGCTGTCCCCAGTCCGCATGGTCATACTCTGATCCAGTATCTGCTGTTCTGCCTGCGACAATGGAACCCTAACATGTTCACTGGATGTGCTAACTTGTACCGGACTTGTTGCTCTCTCCCTCTCCACCACATTTGCTGTCTCGACCTCTAAATGCTTGGCTATGAAAAGCCAACTGACATTTACTCATGATTTGCTGACATGTTGCACCCTCTATAACCACTGATTATTATTTGACGTCTTAAAGAACGATCTGGATCTGTACACTTATAACCTCCACACAGCACAGCCAGAAGAGGACTGGTCACCCCTTATATCCTGGTTCCTCTAGTTTTCTTCCTAGGTTCCTGCCTTTCTAGGGAGTTTTTCCCAAGCCAGCGTGCTTCTATATTTGCATTGCTTGCTTGATTACTCTTTGGGGGTTTAGGCTGGGTTTCTGTATAAGCACTTTGTGAGATCTGATGGTGTAAAGGGCTTTATAAAAACATTTGATTGATTAATGCCCGAAGAACCGTTCATTCCGCTGTTCATTGCTTGGACGGACACAAAGTAGCTTGCTAGCTAAGTCATGCATGAATTGTATTGTGTTTTGCTCATGCCATGTTATGACGTTAGGTAACGGGAAAACAGTATTAACTAGCTAGCCACACTGTAATGATTTAGCTAGCTAACTAAGATATCGTGTTGCATAACAACAGGGTTAGCAAACTTCAGACTCGTCTTCGGCAGCCACGTAACTAGCTAGAACTAAAGTGTTTGTTACCTACTAAATAGCCAAGTTAGCTACACTAGTTATCCTGTCATTACCTAGCTAGGTCAGCTTGCTAAGAAACTGGTTGAAACCTTTCCCAACTAGCCAGCGACTGACATACTGTAGCTAACTACTATGCCAAAAACACACCCATTTCTCTGACCAGCTAACGTTGGCTAGCTAAACCACTGCGTTAGCAGCAGACGATAGCTAGCTTTTTGAGCAAATTCTCAATTCATATTCCTCCATACACACCTTCTCGCAGTAAAGTCCTACCAACTGTTTCATTCGCCAATGTGGACCAGTAAAAACATCCACCTCGTCGGGAAAAGGTGCCATCTTCACTCCATAAAAACTAGTCAGCACTGACTAGCTAACTGGTTATCTTAGCATTGGTGAAGTCAGAATGGGCATGCGCACTCCACTGTCATGTGACATATTCGGTGGAATTAGGAATTAGAATACTACACTGAACAAAAATCTAAACACAACATGTAAAGGTGTTTGTTCCATGTTTCATGAGCTGAAATAAAATATCCCAGAAATGTTCCATACGCACATAAATCTTATCTCAAATGTTGTGCACATTTGTCAGTGAGCATTTCTCCTTTGCCAAAATAATCAATCCACTTGACATGTGTGGCATTTCAAGAAATGTATTACACAGCATGATCATTGCACAGGTGCACAATGTGCTGTAGACAGGAAAAGGCCACTCTAAAATGTGCAGTTTTCACACAACACAATGCCACAGATGTCTCAAGTTTTGAGAGAGCATGCAATTGGCATGCTGACTGCAGGAATGTTAACCAGAGCTGCTGCAAGAAAACAGAATGTTCATTTCTCTACCATAAGCCGCCTCCAACGTTGTTTTAGAGAATTTCACAGTACATCTAACAGACCTCACAACCACAGACCATGTGTAACCACGCCAGACCAAGACTTCCACATCTGGCTTCTTCACCTGCGGGATAATCTGAGACAAATCACCCTGACAGCAGATGAAACTGAATTTGCACAACCAAAGAAGTTCTGTACCCACTGTCAGAAACCATCTAAGGAAAGCTCATCTGCATGCTCATCGCTCTTACCGGGGTCTTGACCTGACTGCAGTTCAGCGTCATAACCAACTTCAGTGAGCAAATGCTCACCTTCAATGGCATGTTGGAGAAGTGTACTCTTCGTACCAGACAGATGGCAGACATCGTGTATGGCATCTTGTGGGCGAGTGGTTTGCTGATGTCAACGTTGGAAACAGAGTGCCCCATGGTGGCGATGGGGTTATGGTATGAGCAGGCACAAGCTATTGACAACAAACACAATGGCATTTTATCGATTGCAATTTGAATGCACCGAGCTACTGTGACGAGATCCTGAGGCCCATTGTCATGCCATTCATCCGCCACCATCACCTCATCTTTCATGATATTCCATGATAATGCACAGCCCCATGTCGTAAGGATCTGTACACAATTCCTGGAAGCTGAAAATGTCCCAGTTCTTCCATGGTCTGCATACTCACCCAACATGTCATCAATTGAGCATGTTTGGGATGCTCTGGATCGACGTGTACGACAGCGTGTTCGAGTTCCCGCCATATCCAGCAACTTTGCACAGCCATTGAAGATGAATGGGACCACATTCCACAGGCCACAATCAACAGCCTGATCAACTCTATGCAAGGAGATGTGTCGCGCTGCATGAGGCAAATGGTGGTCACACCAGATACTGACTGGTTTTCTGATCCAAGCCCCTACCTTTTTTTTAAGTATCTGTGATCAGCAGATGCATATCTGTATTCTCAGTCATGTGAAATCCATAGATTAGGACATAATACATTTATTTCAATTGACTTATTTCCATATATGAACTCCAACTCACTAAAATCTTTGAAAATGTTGCATGTTGCATTTATATTATTGTTCCGTGTAGCTAATAATTTAATAGGATCTCTATGGCGTTTTTGAAAACTCTTGTGTTACTTTGATATAAATATTTTTCTGTTGTAGATAATTCCTCAGATCTTATGGATTTTAGAAATGAACTACACCGCATTGGACATTGGCATTTATTTCAATAATATTAGTTTCTAAGTTTGTGCTTTTTATTGGCAAAGAGTGTGCTGGACTGACTTACATTTGGTGTGGCAGGTAGCCTAGTGGTTAGAGTGTTGGGCCAGTAACCGAAAGCTTGCTAGATTGAATCCCTCAGCTGACAAGGTAAAAATCTGTTGTTCTGCCCCAGAACAAAGCAGTTAACCTGCTGTTCCTAGGCCTTCACTGTAAAAAATAAATTGTTCTTAACTGACTTGCCTAGTTAAATTAAGGTTAAAATAAAACATGTCGTTTCTAATGTTGGCCAGTAGGTGACGCTCCTCCCCAACTATTTGTGCAGGTGAGGTGATGGGCATTTTCATTTTACTGTATCATCATGTACTACTAGTCTAGTTTGGTGAGGCATCTTAAGTTATTAATTCTCAGCAACTCTGTATCACATTGGAAGGTACAGTATATCTGTTTTATAATAAATAAATACAAAATAAATAAGTAAGAAGATTTATAACCAATGTTGTATAGCCTGAGGCCTAAATTCTCAAATATAAGCTTTTCTTTTTGAGCATTAAAGAACATTGACACAGATATTACCATTCACTTATTTTTATTCATTCTTGTATGCAATTGGTATACTTCCTTCTTACTCATACAGCATATAATTTGTATAATTTGTTGTAAATGATTGCCGTTAGAAGTGGGTGCCGTTTATAATCCCAAACAGACAAACCCCCATACTTCTTTTCAATTGTAAAAAGAGTATTTCAAAAAGCATCATATTTTTATAATAATCATTTTCATTTATTTCATGCGGCACAATTTCATCCCGGACTGTACTTTGATCCAGAAAACAGGATAGAGTGGTTGAGTGAATGTAGTTTGTACTCTATAGAGGAGGGTCATTGTGTCAGTAATGTTATAGAACATTAGCGATCCAGCCTTGTGATCCAAGTAGAGCCCTATTTTCTTAGAAGGCCAAAAAGGTAGTTGTTTAGTCTGTTTAGTATTCTCCCAAACACAGCGACCAAACACATCCAAACTCCAGGTCTGTTCATGAAAGTTTAAAATCCAATCAAAATGATCATGAGTAGGACACTTCTTTCTGTTTATCCCCTTATATGCAACACCCATAACAACCTGTACTCCACTCCATTCAACTTCCCAGTAACAGCGGCCTGACAGCGCCTCTCTACACAGTACTACAGCATTGTTTACAAATCTCTCTGGGTGGTCAGGATAAGGCAGTGCCACATCCTTCCATACAGCCTCTTTGTTGTCTTTGGAGAGAAGGAGGTTTTTATGTGCGGTGTTTAGGTCCAATGTGAGCTGACAGGCATCTGATGGTAAGAAATCAGATATGATGAACCCATACAACAAGTATTGATCTGTCTGCCTGTCTGTCTGTTGTTTTGTCTTCCATACTTACATTTCAAAAACTCCTCCCTTGTTGTTGGTACTTTACTCTCCACAAACTTTTCTTTTACTTGGGGTAGAGCTAGAGGGATACAGAAATAATGAACTAAAGACAGTCAATTATGTTGCATTAGTCTCAAGATAAACTGTGATTGTGCTGATGTAATTTTAGTGCAAATGTGTGGTGAAAATTGGCTCACGTGGACTGGGATTTGATGCCTGCAGAATATGAACATCTTGTACTGTGGAAACGGATATATAGTCCAAGTGAGTATAACAATGTAATTTAGCCATTCTATACAGATTCAGGTATGTATACAGAAGTCTGTTCATTTATTGTTTTTTAATTAGGTTTACTCAATTATAATGAAGGAAAGCTATTGATTGGTCAGTGGAGATGGTTTGAGTGTAACAAGGGATTTGAAAAGTTTGGTTTGTTTGTTGCAAACCTTTTTTAGAGATTTTTACGAAGGTCCCTTTGCAGATGTCCTCCAATCGCTGTTTCAGTTCAGCCACAGATTTCTTCACGCCTTCAAAAGACACTTGTTGGCTGACATTGATGCTGCATGAATCTCCACATCCAGGGAGGGCTAGGATTGATTGACAGCTCTATAGACACAAAAAGGCAATCTTAATATACAAGTTGGATCCTGACAAATTCAAAGTGAAACAAAGTACCAGAGGAATTGTGTGTGAATTTGGCAAAAAAATATATATTTTAATGAAGAGTAATTTTATCCAGGAGTCTTGATAGTGCCAATATTACCTGGAGGAAAATAATAGAATCTTTTGTTTTTGACAACTGCCCAAGCTCAGCATCTCTCCTCCTCAACTCTGCAATCTCCTTTTGCAACTGGTCAACCTGCTCTTCAGCCTGGCCCACAGCAGCATTCTCCTGTGATCTGATCAGTCTTTTCACATCAGAGTGCCACTTCTCAACAGAGCGGATCATTTCATCAAAGACCTTGTCACTGTCTTCCACAGCTACCTGTGCTGAGTACTGTAGGGAGGCACACACACAAAAAGAGAGAGGGAGAGAGAGCAGCAGTCTTCTCATACAGACCTCTCATACAGCTCTGAACACTGAACTTATCAGATGATTGGTTGGAGAAGAGCTTCAGTTGTCAGAAGTTGAAGTTCTCTCATCAATACTCACTGTGAGAGACTCCATGGCCTGCTTCAACCGCAATAGCTCCTTCTCTTTCCTCTTGATTACTTGCTTGGATTTCTTGTGTGCCTCCTTCAGTTCTTTCTGTAGATCCAAAACTCTTATGAGTGAAAATTATATGGGATTTCATTGGAATGGTGCTGTAAACCTTGGGAGGTTCGGGCGGTGTTTTGTTTACTCTCTAGCTACTGTTTAATTGCTATGTGGACTTCAGACTAGGTCTTATCTCTTTTACCAGTGTGGATACTGAAGCATAAGGCTACAGTTTCAAGTGTTTTATTCAGCACTTTTTTATTTGATTTTAAGTCATACAAAACATGTAGAAGCAGTCTCAGAGAGCTTACCTGTTTTTCTGTGCTTTCAGCTACAGCTGAAACGGTTTCATGGCCTTTGTGTACACCCATCAAACACTCATAGCAGATACAACGTTGATCGGTACGGCAGTAAACCTCCAGCAGTTTGTCATGCTGGGAGCAGATCTTCTCCTGTAGCTGTATGGAGGCTTCCTCAAGCCTGTGTCGTTTTCCTGGGTTTAGCTTGTCATGAAGCTTGAGGTGTGTTTCACAGTACGAGGCCAGGCACAGAAGACAAGACTTGATGGCTTTCTGCTTTCTCCCAGCACAGACATCACACACAATATCCCCTGGTTCAGCATAACTAGGAACAGAAGGGTCAGCTTGGAGTTCTTCAGTCTTCTTCAGTCTTTCCACTACCTCTGCAAACATGGTATTTTTGTTCAGAGCAGGCCTTGTGGTGAATATCTGTCTACACTGAGGACAGCTGTAGACACTTGTCTGGTCATTTAGACTCCAGTAGTCCTTTATACAGCCCATGCAGTAACTGTGTCCACAAGGAATGGTCACAGGCTCCTTCAGTAGATCCAGACAAATTGAACAAGTGAATTGTTCTTCACCAAATAATGAACAAGACTCAGCCATTTTAGAGATTGTGGCCGAGACGAATGTTTATCTTGTGTGTCAGGGCTGCTTCCGGTATAGTGCAACGATCTGAATTCCTATTCGTTCTGAAAAACGACATTTCCTGTTTTGCCTGCACAGCTGGGGGGTGTGGTACACACTCCAGTACAGTAGGTGGTAGCCAGTGGTGTAAAACACTTAAGTAAAAATACTTTAAAGTACGAGTAAGTCGTTTTTTGGTGTATCTGTACCCTACTATTTATATTTTTGACAACTTTTACTCCACCACATTCCTAAAGAAAATATGTACTTTTACTCCTATACATTTTCCCTGACACCTAAAAGAACTAGTTGCATTTTGAATCCTCAGGCAGGACAGAAATATGGTTAAATTCATGCACCTATTAATATAACACGTTGTCATCGCTACTGCCTCTGATCTGGCAGACTCACTAAAGTCTGAGTGTTGGAGCATGCCCCTGTCTTTACAGACAAAATAGAAAATCATACCATCTGGTTTGCTTAATAGGAATTTTACTCAAGTATTACAATCGAGTACTTTTGTTTGCGGACTAATACCATAAAAGAAGAAGCGATTTTTATCAAGTTCTCCATCTGGGGCGTGAATGTGTACTAGTCGGCTATGCTCAACGATAAGTTATAGTTTTTCTCTTATAATTCAACAAAATAAATATACTGCTCTCTGACTGCTCACAGCTACCAAGAATGCTGTTCTGAATTGGTTTGTTTTAATAATAACTTCCAAGTTGACCCTGTTAAAGTGTATGTAAAGTGTATGTCAAATTCAGACTTCAACTGTATTTTACCTAAACCCTCCCTGAATGTTTCAAAAGAACAAGTGACCCTCCCCTATACACCAAATAATAATAAAAACATTTTGCGGATAGCAGACAACATGCCAACTGTTTACCCTCACTTCCAGGACAGACCAGAAACTTAGATATGCAGTTTTTGAAACTGTTCTTTGTCCTGTAAACATTACATGGCAACGTGGGAATTTGAATAGTGCACAGGGCTGCGGGCCGGAAGGTTGTGGGTTCCCAGACCATGGTGGACAAGAATAGGGGTGGAAAGATATCCTATGTAGTAAAAGCATTGCATGAATCTATCATCGAATTTGCCTTTTATAAAGAGAGATATGTCTATGTGTTCACCTTATCATATTTCTCCAATGCCAAATCCATGTCTTGTTTGTAACGAAACTGTCCCTGTTTGAGAATAATGAAATCTGAGACGTCATCTGAGTATGGTACATTTAAAAGTTAAGCCCACCTTTCCACTCCAGACAGATAATGCCTACCGACGCAGAAAAATGTAAGCTTTAATTGCTGGCTACTCTTCTTCCATGGCTTAACCCAGCGAGAGAAGGTCAAGTGTTTCCCTAAAAACTTCTGGGTTTAAACATCTTCTATTGTACAGAAAGTGAATAGCTTAATCAATTGATAGTGTCAGAATTAGATTACTTCTCAAGCCGTCAGCCTCTGAATGTCAAAGAAACGAAACAATGATATCCCCATATGCATCGGAGTCGTGTCGTTCCCAGGTATTTTACAGCTTGTTTCTAGCGTAAAGGACCAAAGCGCTGTTATAGATCACTTTATATAATCAGATCAGTTTTATTTTCTTCAAAATCTTATAACAATGGGTAGGCCTGTGCTTTTCGACATTTTCTTTAATAAAAGGTAGGCCTATGGGATACCCCCTCAATTGGAGTTTTGGTTTTTAACTAAACAGCCCTTCACTGATACGGAGTAGGCTATTTAAAGACTGCATGGTGGGTGGAGGATTTAATGACAAATCCATGGATATAAAGTGCCTTCGGAAAGTATTCAGACCCCTTAACTTGAACTTTTTCCACATTTTGTTACATTACAGCCTTATTCTAAAAGTGATTAAATACAAATAAATCCTCATAAATCTACACACAATATCGCGTAATGACAAATCGAAATCAGGTTGTTAGAAATTTTTGAAAATGTATTAAAATTAAGAAAACAAAAATACCTTATTTACATAAGTATTCAGACCCTTTGCTATGAGACTCGAAGTTGAGCTCTGGTGCATCCTGTTTCCATTGATCATCCTTGAGATGTTTGTACAACTTGATTGGAGTTCACATGTGGTAAATTCAATTGACTTGACATGACTTGGAAAGGCACACACCTGTCTATATAAGGTCCCACAGTTGAGAGTGATTGTCAGAGCAAAAACCAAGCCACAAGGTTGAAGGAATTGCCCGTAGAGCTCTGAGACAGGATTGTGTCGAGGCACAGATCTGGGGGAAGTCTACGAAAATATTTATGCAACACTGAAGGTCCCCCAAGAACACAGTGGCCTTCATCATTCTTAAATGGAAGAAGTTCGGAACCACCAAGACTCTTCCTAGAGCTGTCCGCCCGTCCAAACTGAGCAATCGGGGGAGAAGGGCCTTGGTCATGGAGGTGACCAAGAACCCCATGGTGACTCTGAAAGAGCTCTAGAGTTCCTCGGTGGAGATGGGAGAACCACTCTTCAGTAAAAGGAACATGACAGCCTGCTTGGAGTTTGCCAAAAGGCACCTAAAGACTCTCCGACCATGAGAAACAAGATTCTCTGGTCTGATGAAACCAAGATTGAACTCTTTGGCCTGAATGCCAAGCGTCACGTCTGGAGAAAACCTGGCATCATCACTACAGTGAAGCATGGTGGTGGCAGCATCATGCTGTGGTGATGTTTTTCAGCGGCAGGGACTGGGAGACTAGTCAGGATCGAGGGAAAGATGAACAGAACAAAGTACAAAGAGATCCTTGATGAAAACCTGCTCCAGAGCACTCAGGACCTCAGACTGGGGTGATGGTTCACCTTCCAACAACAACCCTTAGCACACAGCCAAGGCAACACAGGAGTGGCTTTGGGACAAGTCTCTGAATGGCCTTGAGTGGCCCAGCCAAAGCCCGGACTTGAACCTGACGCGAACATCTTTAAAGAGACCTGAAAATAGCTGTGCAGTAACGCTCCCCATCCAATCTGACGGAGCTTGAGAGGATCTGCAGAGAAGAATGGGAGAAACTCCCCAAATACAAGTGTGCCAAGCTTGTAGTGTCATACCCAAGAAGACTCTGCAAAAGGTGCTTCAACAAAGTACTAAGTGGAGGGTTTGAGTACTTATGTAAATGTGATATTTCCAGTTTTATTTTGTATACATTTGCAAACATTTCTAAAAACCTGTTTTTGCTTGGTCTTAATGGGGTCTTGTGTGTAGATTAGTGAGGGGGGGGGGTTATTTAATCCATTTTAGAATAAGGCTCCAACGTATATACAGTACCAGTCAAAAGTTTGGACACCCTCATTCCAGGGTTTTTCTTATTTAAAAAAAAATCGTACTCTACATTGTACAAAAATGTATGAAGACATCAAAACTATGAAATAACACACAGGGAATAATTTAGTAGTCAATAAAGTTTACATCTGAGATTCTTCAAAGTAGCCACCCTTTGCCTTGACGACAGTTTTTCACACTCTTGGCATTCTCTCAACCAGCTTCATGAGGTAGTCACCTGGAATTATTATATGCTGAGCATTTCTTGGCTGCATGTCCTTCACTCTGCGGTCCAACTCATCCCATCTCCATTTTTTGATGGTGAATAAAATATATTTTGGTTTGTTTAACACTTTTTTTGGTCACTACATGATTCCATATGTGTTATTTCATCAATGTTTTGATGTTTTCACTATTATTCTACAATGTAGAACCAAACAATCGACTAGTCGACTAATTGAGGTCAGCCCTACTGAATTCAAAATGTTTTTACAAACAGGTTGTTACACATTGTTGCGCATTGATTGAAAATGGAATACAGTAACATCTCAATACTTTTTAGATTACTGCTGTGAGTCTTTCTGGGTAATAAGTGTCTTAAGAGCTTTCCACACCTCGCTTGTGCAACATTTGCCCATTTATTTATTTCTAAAGTTCTTCAATGTGTCAGGACCCGGTTACGAACCCGGGTCTCCGGAGTGAGAAACAGTCACTTAACCAACTGAGCCACGAATAGTCGGCAGAACCCAGAAGATGAGGCAGACACAGCAGTACTTGAGACGGTGTATTTAATGAAGTAAAAAGTGAAGTCCTTCAGGAAAACATGTAACTCCACAACCTCAAAAGGAATTCCACAAGAACAAAGGTAATCCTCCAAGACAAAAAGGTAAATCCACAAGGTGGTAGGTATAGCATAAAAAGCCTCAAAAGATACTCAAAAATAAATAAACAAGAACAAAAAACAGAATTCCACAAGAGAGTCCACCGGGATCAACAATAGTTCACAGAATACTAGGGCTGGGTGCTAACATACAAACACAGAGCAAATAACTGAGGAAAACTAAGGGTTTAAATACAATCAGGGGAAACGAGGCACAGGTGCAAATAATAATGGGGATCAAGGGAAAACAAAAGGTCAAAAAGCACAATGGGGGCATCTAGTGACCAAAAACCGGAACAACCCTGGCCAAATCCTGACAGAATCCCCCTAGGAACGGCTCCTGACGTTCCTACCAGCTCTCTCGGGGTGGAGGGCCCTGAACTGACGAATGAGGTCAGGGTCCAGTATGTCTTTGGCAGGAACCCAGGAGCGCTCCTCGGGACCGTAGACTTCCCAGTCCACCAGATACTGCCAGGACCGCTGCACCCGGCGGGAATCCAGTATCCGATGGACGATATAAGCCGGCTGGCCTCCAATGACACGAGGCGGAGGGGGAGGTCTGTCTGCCGGGACAAGGGGAGAAAAAACAACAGGTTTTAATAAGGAAATGTGAAACGTGGGATTAATCTTAAGGGATCTGGGTAAGTGTAGGCGATAAGAAACTGGGTTAACTCTCCTGGCAACCTTAAAGGGACCAATGTATTTTTGGGACAGCTTGCGAGACTCCACCCGTAGTGGTAAGTCTCTTGTGGAGAGCCAGACTCTCTGGCCGGGGTGCAGGGTAGGCCCGGGACGGCGACGTCTGTTGGCTTGTTGTTGGTACCTCTGTGAGCAACGCATAAGATTAAGACGGGTCTTCCTCCACATAAGCCGACAGCGTCTGACGAACTTCAAGGCTGAAGGCACTCTGACTTCTGCCTCCTGGTCCGGGAACAATGGAGGGGCATAGCCAAACTGACACTCGTGCGGGGACATACCAGTGGAAGAGGAGCGCAAGGTGTTGTGCGCGTATTCGGCCCAAACAATGAAGGACGACCATGTGGACGGGTTGTTACGAGTCATACATCGGAGGGTGGCTTCCAGCTCTTGATTCATCCTCTCTGTTTGGCCGTTGGACTCCGGATGGTAACCTGAAGATAGACTGGCAGAAGCCCCCATGAGTTGGCAGAAGGCCTTCCAAAACCTTGAGGCGAACTGGGGACCTCTGTCAGAAACCATATCTTGAGGAATGCCGAAGACTCGGAACACATGATTAATTACCAACTCAGCCGTTTCCTTGGCAGAAGGTAACTTAGTCAGAGGGACGAACCTGGCCGCCTTTGAAAACCTGTCGATTATGACTAGGATAGTAGTATTGCCATGGGATGGAGGAAGGCCAGTAATAAAGTCCAACGAGATATGGGACCAGGGTCTGTGGGGAATAGGTAAAGGGTGAAGGAGTCCTTGAGGGCGGAGGTGAGAAGATTTGCCCTGGCAGCACACGGGGCAGGCATTGACGAAAGTGGCAACGTCTTCTCTTATGGTAGGCCACCAGAACTTACGCTGGATGAACTCCAAGGTGCGACCTACGCCCGGGTGACAGGTGAGGCGAGAGGAGTGCCCCCACAGAAGGACCTGAGTCCTCACTGCCTTGGGGACAAACAACCGATTGGCAGGACCTCCTTTCGGGTCCGCTTCGATAGCTTGAGCTCGTCTCACGGTATCCTCAACTTGCCACGAGATCGGACCCACGATCTTAGCAGCAGGAAGGACAGGCATGTCCGTGTCATCTCGAATGGCAGGAGCGTAGACTCGGGACAGGGCATCCGGTTTGAGATTCTTCGACCCGGGCCGATAGGTGAGGATAAACTGGAATCGATTGAAGAAAAGAGACCATCTAGCTTGTCTAGAGTTCAACCGCTTCGCCTGCTGGATATACTCCAGATTTTTGTGGTCCGTAAGCACTTGAAATGGGTGAGAAGCCCCCTCGAGCCAGTGTCTCCATTCCTTCAATGCCATCTTAACCGCTAGGAGTTCACGATCCCCCACATCGTAGTTCCTCTCAGCCGGGGTAAGCCGGTGTGAGAAGAAAGCGCATGGATGAAGCTTCTTGTCTTCACCCCTCTGAGACAGGACAGCTCCAACACCAACCTCTGAGGCGTCTACCTCCACCACAAACGGTTCATCCGTAGTCGGTAGTATCAGGATGGGAGCAGAGAGGACGCGCTGCTTGAGTCCTTGGAAGGCCGTCTCAGCTTCTCTTCCCCACAAAAACCTTGCATTGCCACCCTTGGTTAAAGCTGAGAGAGGGGCTGCCACCAAGCTGAAGTTCTTGATGAACTTGCGGTAAAAGTTTGTGAAGCCCAGGAAACGCTGAACTTCCTTAACGGATTTGGGGGTGGGCCAATCCGCTACCGCCCCTACCTTCCTGGGGTCCATTTGGACTCGACCGGGTTCCACTACAAATCCCAGGAATTGTACTCGGGATGAATGGAATTCACATTTTTCCGGCTTAACGTACAGATGGCTGTCTAGGAGGCGTTTGAGTACTTGTCTGACATGCTTTGTGTGTTCTTGAAGAGAGCTCGAAAAGATGAGGATGTCATCCAAGTAAATGAACACAAATATGTTAAGCATATCCCTAAGCACATCGTTTATGAGCGCTTGGAACACCGCTGGGGCGTTGGTCAGGCCGAAGGGCATCACCAAGTATTCATAGTGACCAGTAGGCGTGTTGAAAGCGGTCTTCCACTCGTCACCAGGTCTGATCCGCACAAGATGGTATGCGTTCCGCAGGTCAAGCTTAGTGAAAACAACTGCTTCCTGGAGCAGCTCGAAGGCTGTGGCCATAAGGGGTAGCGGGTAACGGTTACGGACGGTTATGGCATTGAGTCCCTGGTAGTCGATGCAAGGACGTAATCCACCGTCTTTCTTGGCCACAAAGAAAAACCCTGCTCCCGCCGGGGAGGTGGATGGACGCATGAGGCCTGCTTCCAGAGCGTCCTTGATGTAGGTATCCATAGCAGCTCGTTCGGGTGGAGATAGGGAAAAGATCCGACCCCTGGGGGGCAAGTGCCCGGAAACAGTTCGATGGGGCAATCATAAGGTCTATGGGGTGGTAGCATGGTGGCCCTCTGTTTGCTAAATACCAGTTTGAGGTCATGGTAACACTCGGGAACTCGGGTCAGGTCGATGGATTCTAAAGACTCGGGAGTAGAACTCGGGGAATTCGGGAAAATACAAGTAGCTTGGCACATAGGACCCCACTGCTTGATAGAGCCCACAGACCAGTCGATGTGAGGGTTATGGCTGTGAAGCCAGGGGTATCCAAGGACGAGAGGGAACTCGGAACAGGAGATCAAATGAAAGTTCATCAATTCCTGGTGTTGTGAAACTGAAAGTCACAAGGAGGTAGTGACATGAGTGACAAGTCCAGATCCCAAAGGGCTTCCATCCAATGTAGTAACCCTCATGGGGTCACTTAGAGGTTCAGAGGGAACGCCATTCTCCTTCGCCCAGACACCATCCATGAAGTTACCTGCGGCTCCAGAGTCTACCAAGGCTTGAAGGTGAAGCTTGTGGTTGTCCCAGGAAAGGGTGACTGGAATGAGCAGACGGGAGTTGGACGGATGGGAGGAGGTTATGTTTCCCGTTACAGTTCCCCCGGTCTGTACGGGACAGAGCGTTTCCCTGGAGCCCGGGACACGTGGAACGGAAATGGCCCGGTTTGCCGCAATATAGACAGCGTCGCTCCCTCATCCGGCGGTCTCTCTCAGCCTGGGAGATGCGTCCAATCTGCATGGGTTCCGGTGGAGCCAGCGAGGATAAAGGTGGGGACTCGGAGCTGGGACTGATAGGGGCTAGAGGTCTACGGTTGAGTTCTCTCTCTCTCAGACGCTGGTCAATGCGTGAGGCCAACTTGATCAGGGACTCGAGATTGTCCGGTGGTTCCCGAGTGGCCAGTTCATCTTGGATAGTGTCGGAAAGGCCTTTCAGAAAGCACACCGTGAGCGCCTCGTTGTTCCAGCCACTCGCTGCTGCCACCGTGCGGAACTGGATGGCATAGTCCGTCACGCTGCGCCGACCTTGGTGGAGAGTCAGGAGCTGTTTGGCTGAGTCAGGACCATTGCTTGGGCCTTGAAACACTCGTTTGAATTCCTCAGCAAAGGCAGAGTAGCTGGCACAGCAGGAACTATGGGCATCCCACACAGCAGTAGCCCAGGCCAGGGCTTTTTCCGACAGCAGGGTGATGATATATGCGATCTTAGACCGGTCGGTGGGGAACGACGAGGGTTGCAGCTCGAAGGAGAGAGAACATTGGGTGAGAAACCCTTTACAAGCACTTGGATCACCTGAGAACCGTTGGGGAGGTGGAAGACGAGGTTCAGCCAGGGGGTTAACTGCCATGGGTACGTGAATCTGAGGTACTGGGACGGGAACTGTTGCCGGGGTAAGTCGATCAGATATCTGCTTTATGGAAGTCAGCATCTCCGACAGAAGATGAGAATGTCTAGCCATTAAGGCCTCTTGCTGAACCAAGGCAGCTTCGTGGCGTTGGACAGTCTCCTGGTGGTGGGACAGTATGGCAACAAGGTTCATTTTTGGCTCTGTGTTTCTGTCAGGACCCGGTTACGAACCCGGGTCTCCGGAGTGAGAAACAGTCACTTAACCAACTGAGCCACGAATAGTCGGCAGAACCCAGAAGATGAGGCAGACACAGCAGACACAGCAGTACTTGAGACGGTGTATTTAATGAAGTAAAAAGTGAAGTCCTTCAGGAAAACATGTAACTCCACAACCTCAAAAGGAATTCCACAAGAACAAAGGTAATCCTCCAAGACAAAAAGGTAAATCCACAAGGTGGTAGGTATAGCATAAAAAGCCTCAAAAGATACTCAAAAATAAATAAACAAGAACAAAAAACAGAATTCCACAAGAGAGTCCACCGGGATCAACAAGAGTTCACAGAATACTAGGGCTGGGTGCTAACATACAAACACAGAGCAAAGAACTGAGGAAAACTAAGGGTTTAAATACAATCAGGGGAAACGAGGCACAGGTGCAAATAATAATGGGGATCAAGGGAAAACAAAAGGTCAAAAAGCACAATGGGGGCATCTAGTGACCAAAAACCGGAACAACCCTGGCCAAATCCTGACACAATGTCTGTCAAATTGGTTGTTGATCATTGCTAGACAACCATTTTCAGGTCTTGCCGTAGTATTTCAAGTAGATTTAAGTCAAAACTGTAACTCGGCCACTCAGGAACATTCCCTGTCTTCTTGGTAAGCAACTCCAGCTAACGTTAGTGAGCTAGCTAGAATTCGTGGCATATCATACATTTAGAAAAATCGTAACTTATCATATGTTTAGAAAATGTTGTACAGTGCCTTGCGAAAGTATTCGGCCCCCTTGAACTTTGCAACCTTTTGCCACATTTCAGGCTTCAAACATAAAGATATAAAACTGTATTTTTTTGTGAAGAATCAACAAGTGGGACACAATCATGAAGTGGAACAACATTTATTGGATATTTCAAACTCTTTTAACAAATCAAAAACTGAAAAATTGGGCGTGCAAAATTATTCAGCCCCTTTACTTTCAGTGCAGCAAACTCTCTCCAGAAGTTCAGTGAGGATCTCTGAATGATCCAATGTTGACCTAAATGACTAATGATGATAAATACAATCCACCTGTGTGTAATCAAGTCTCCGTATAAATGCACCTGCACTGTGATAGTCTCAGAGGTCCGTTAAAAGCGCAGAGAGCATCATGAAGAACAAGGAACACACCAGGCAGGTCCGAGATACTGTTGTGAAGAAGTTTAAAGCCGGATTTGGATACAAAAACTTAAACATCCCAAGGAGCACTGTGCAAGCGATAATATTGAAATGGAAGGAGTATCAGACCACTGCAAATCTACCAAGACCTGGCCGTCCCTCTAAACTTTCAGCTCATACAAGGAGAAGACTGATCAGAGATGCAGCCAAGAGGCCCATGATCACTCTGGATGAAGTGCAGAGATCTACAGCTGAGGTGGGACACTCTGTCCATAGGACAACAATCAGTCGTATATTGCACAAATCTGGCCTTTATGGAAGAGTGGCAAGAAGAAAGCCATTTCTTAAAGATATCCATAAAAAGTGTAGTTTAAAGTTTGCCACAAGCCACCTGGGAGACACACCAAACATGTGGAAGAAGGTGCTCTGGTCAGATGAAACCAAAATTGAACTTTTTGGCAAAAATGCAAAACGTTATGTTTGGCGTAAAAGCAACACAGCTCATCACCCTGAACACACCATCCCCACTGTCAAACATGGTGGTGGCAGCATCTTGGTTTGGGCCTGCTTTTCTTCAGCAGGGACAGGGGAGATGGTTAAAATTGATGGGAAGATGGATGGAGCCAAATACAGGACCATTCTGGAAGAAAACCTGATGGAGTCTGCAAAAGACCTGAGACTGGGACGGAGATTTGTCTTCCAACAAGACAATGATCCAAAACATAAAGCAAAATCTACAATGGAATGGTTAAAAAATAAACATATCCAGGTGTTAGAATGGCCAAGTCAAAGTCCAGACCTGAATCCAATCGAGAATCTGTGGAAAGAACTGAAAACTGCTGTTCACAAATGCTCTCCATCCAACCTCACTGAGCTCGAGCTGTTTTGCAAGGAGGAATGGGAAAAAATGTCAGTCTCTCGATGTGCAAAACTGATAGAGACATACCCCAAGCGACTTACAGCTGTAATCGCAGCAAAAGGTGGCGCTACAAATTATTAACATAAGGGGGCTGAATAATTTTGCACGCCCAATTTTTCAGTTTTTGATTTGTTAAAAAAGTTTGAAATATCCAATAAATGTCGTTCCACTTCATGATTGTGTCCCACTTGTTGTTGATTCCTCACAAAAAAATACAGTTTTATATCTTTATGTTTGAAGCCTGAAATGTGGCAAAAGGTCGCAAAGTTCAAGGGAGCCGAATACTTTCGCAAGGCACTGTACATTTTGTACATTTTGCAAATTAACATATATTTTCCGTTTTGGAAATTTGTAACATTTTAATAAGAATTGTAACTCGTAACATATTTACTTACAGAATAGTATGAAATGCTCTGAGACCAGGTTGACTACTATGCTTGAAAATATGGAGAGTGGTACTCAGTAATGTGTTGTATTGGATTTGCCTCGAACATAACACCTTATATTCAGGACAAAAAAAAATATTGCTTTGCCAAATGTTTTTGCAGTATTACTTTAGTGCCTTGTTGCATTGTTTTGGAATATTTTTTATTCTGTACAGACTTCCTTCTTTTCACTATGTCAATTAGGTTAGTATTGTAGAGTAACTACAATGTTGTTAATCCATCCTCACTTATCTCCATTAAACTCTTTAACTGTTTTAAATTGACCATTGGCCTCATGGTTAAATTCCTGAGAAGTTTCCTCTCCGTCAACTGAGTTTTTAAATCATCTGATTTGATTATTTTATATATTTTACATGTGATAAGGCCACACAGAGGGGCAGAGAATTAGCCACCTGTGATAATCTGAAGAACCTAAAAAGGCGGCTAGATGTCGTCTTATAAAATAACTTGAAAGCTACCAAAATTCTAGTAAACTTCTGAAGTTTCCAGTAATATACCCTCCCTTTGCAACCCTAGGCACACATAAGTCTAAACTGAATTACAATTATTTGTGTTTGTCTTTGAACAGCCCCAACATGAGGAGTCATCTGTTTCAGAGACATGGATAACTATGAAAAGGTGAGGAAGATAGGGGAAGGCTCCTTCGGGAAAGCAATCCTCGTCAAATCCAGGGACGATGGAAAACAGTATGTCATCAAGGAGATCGGCATCTCCCGGGTAAGAGAGAACATACATGACATGTCACACTTGACATGTTTTGGAAGTCTTATTTCACCCAAAATATGTTATATTTCTCTAGCTATCTCTTTGCCTTTTCCCTCCCCCTCTCTCACTTTCGATGGCAGATGTCCAGTAAAGAGAGACAGGAGTCCCGGAAAGAGGTGGCTGTTCTGGCCAACATGAGCCACCCCAACATCATCCAGTACAAAGAGTCCTTTGAAGGTAAACAACAACCTGCGCACTACTCAGTCCAGGGTCCCCAGTTCAGAGGTCAACAGTCAGCTGTGATGGCCAGAATACGTCTGGGCCTATATCTATTTCCTTGAGACTTTAGGGTTGTGAAATAAATCATGTCATTTAGCATACACTTTTATCCTAAGCAACGTAGTCCTGCGCGCATACATTTTACGTATTGGTGGTCCCAGGAAGCAAACCCACTACCCTGGCGTTACAAGCAGCATGCTACCAACTGAGCTACAGGGCCCGTCACCTGTGGTGTGAGTGCTGATGAACCAATGTGATGAATCTCAGTGGGTGTGTGAGACTTGGCAGAAGCCTCCAAGGGAAGTAGAGAATCGATCTGGCTCATTAATTACAGTAGACGGAGGATGGATGACCTCACACTGTCCTCTCCCTCCTGATTCAATCCTGCAGAGTCTGTTTAACATCTGTCTGGCCAAGGAGATCGAATAACGGTGCTTGTGTGTCCTGTAGCACAGTGTAATACATAGACAGGGGTTAAACCAATCTGTGTGTGTGTCTTTGTGTTTTCTAGAGTGTGGATGTCTGTACATCGTGATGGATTACTGTGAGGGAGGAAACCTATTCAAGATGATCAACTCTCAGAAAGGAGTGCAGTTCTCTGAGGAGCAGATTAAGCAGGTGAAACTCACCTGAGAGCCATGGTTCAGATGAATGAAGCTCAAAAAATACTTACGTTTGCGTAGCTACAGACTGATTTTTGTCATGGAGGGAGGGCAGGAGTATGAACATGCTCTTTGTTTGACTGTGTCTTGATAGATCCAGGATTGGTTGGTGCAGATATTGCCTCGCCCTGAAGCATGTACATGGCCGTAAGATCCTCCACAGAGACATCAAATCGCAGGTAAACAGGAAGTGCGAAGAGACCCAACTTTCCCCTGAGTATTGAGCATGTAGTAGTATACGTTATCCATCGTACTAATATGGTTTTGAACTTTCCGAACATATTTCTGACCGAAGATGGTACCATAATGCTAGGAGACTTTGGGATTGCCCGGGTGCTGAATAGGTGAGCAAGACCACGTACTAAAGAAGATAGCCTGTGTTTCAGTGAAAAAGGGGGGCAACTTCTTTGCAAAGGTAATCTCCATTTCAGTAACTCCACAATCCTCTTTCTCAGTGCTGTGGAGCTGGCCAGGACATGTATCGGGATGCCGTACTACCTGTCACCTGAGATTTGTGAAAACTAAACGTACAACAACAAAAGGTAACCATGGCTGAGGGGTCATTGCCTCACATTGGGCCGTGAACTTACTTTGAGGATTTGGTCCTTGTGTGAATGTCAGTTTGTAAACACTCATTTTAAAAGGTGTAGAGTTGAATCACCATGATTGTACAAATTCTGAGTAAATTTGTCACACACACAGGATAATGCAAGGTCATTGAGGTGCATTGAGGCAGCCGCCACCACGATGATGAAATAGTGTCATGTATAGCCTTTATTGAGACGACTTACTGGCTGGTGCACGTCCAGAGAAGGAAGCTTGTAATGATTTTAACCTATTTAAATATGCTTCATGTACTGTAGTCTAATCAACGGTCATGCGTGTCTCCCAGACCCTGATACGGTGAAGAGAGAGCTACGGAGGCTAGAGCAAGCCCATGTTAGCAGATCCGTGGTTGGTCACAAACTATTCTAGAACACACTGTTCTGTCTCTAACTGGCAGTAAAAGCTTTGCTGGATTTTACGGTAATAGTTCTTAGTCATGATGTACAATGTTATTTCAGTACTAAGTCAATTAAACTGTTTCCAGGCAACGGGGTCATGCGGTAGCTGATCGGGTCAATCAGGTTCAGGAGTTTCTGCAGTGTAAAAGAAACGCCATGCTGAACAAGGTGCGCGCTGAGGAACAGTTGGGAAGTGGTCGTTCCCCCCCATGTTCATGGTTAATATCCATAGTGTCGATCTGGAATCAAGGTTGAATTGAATTCTTACTGGTGTTTTGGACTAAATGCAAGCACATTTTATACATCTGAAATGTGGTTGAATTCAACAGTGAACAGGGTGCCCGGCAAAACCTGGCAGCCCTCTATGGTCGGTCCAGCTACAGGAGAGTCAAACCCAACAAAGAGGAGGAGGTAGGAGCCCAGCTTTCAGCTCTGAATGTCCAGGCAGCCCTCTATGGTCGGTCCAGCTACAGGAGAGTCAAACCCAACAAAGAGGAGGAGGTAGGAGCCCAGCTTTCAGCTCTGGATGTCCAGGCAGCCTCACTCCATCCGATCCCTCACGCATAACGATATGCCTGGGTTTGGCTTCCCAGTCTTCTGTTGTGTCTGCATGGTGCTACCCTCAGACACATCCCCTTAACGCTGCAGTCAAAAAGTGACCCAGCAGCACCTCCCAGTGTCTCACTTCCTGTACTGCATGTTTCTGTGTGGACAGGTGTGTGTAACGTTATGTCAATGCACAAGTCTGTGTCAGAGCTGCCGTTCATTCATTTGGTGCACCAGTAACAGCTTTTTTTGAACCCTTTCCACACAATTTTGTGCACATTATATTTTGTCATGGGTTTTTGTTTTGTTTTTGACTAAAAGAAACTCATCTCAAATAACACCAGTGTGTCATTTGTAGGTGTTTACGTGTAACTGAATGTACTGAAGTGAATGTATTGTCTTTTTTTTGTCGTGTCAAATGTGTTGATGGCTAATTCAGTCAATGTTCTCCTTGTGGAAATGGTTATGATGTTAGTGAATTATTTTGTGTTTTTAAAACCTCAGTTGGTGTGTGTGTATGTTGTATTAGGTGAAAATGTGTGTGTGTGTGTGTGTGTGTCTGTGATATGTGTTACCTGCGTGATCTGCGCTGTAGTCTCCATGAGCACTGTGTAACTTCTTAGTTACCTCTGTGTGTGTGTGTGTAACGTCTGTGTCTGTTCTCAGGAGTACCTATCCCGGCTGAGGCAGTTCAGGCTACAGAACTTCAACGAGCGCCAGCAGATCAAAGCACGCCTCATAGGAGAGAAGGTATCCCTCCTCCACCAGAGATCAGATTATGACGCTGTATTTGTTGGATCATTTGTGTGAGAGGTTTATGACATCCTCTCTGGGTTGTTCTGGTGTCCCTTCCAGTACGACAGTGATGGCTCAGACAGCCAGGTGTCCTGTGATGAGGCGGAGCCTAGGAGAAAGAAGATTGAGGCCTTGAAGGTGAGTGCTGCTCCATCGGTCAGTCTCCTCAAGTCACAGCTAGTAACCAGGAAATACAAGTGTTGACCAACATGTGACTGAGGAATTTGTTTGTTCTGCCAGGCCCAAGCACAGGCCCGTGGAGCAGCTAGAGAATAAGCGAAAATAGGCGTATGAGAGAGAAAAGAGAGCCTGGGAGGCTCATGTGGGTCCCCATCTCTTTTCTCACACTTACCTACTCCTAAGCTACCCCATATGTAGGACCAAAATCACTTAGCTTCATTTTTGTGTGTTTTTGTCAGCTTGCATGGTAGCAGGAGGTGTAGCAATAGCAGCAGCGGTAGCTCCTCCCCTTCAGCCTGGCCCCTCCCTCCCTGTATAGGACCCGGCAGCTAAAGCCCAGACTGCATCCACAACCTCCACCCCTGCCATCTCCATGACTACTGCTCTGAAGGACATGGGTACGGTCACCCTAAGCTTTTCCCAGCTATTATTGAGAGAATGCCTTCATTATGCAGCAGGGTAGCCTAGTGGTTAGAGTGTTGGACTAGTAACCGAAAGGTTGCAAGTTTGAATCCCCGAGCTGACAAGGCACAAATCTGTCGTTCTGCCACTAAACAGGCAGTTAACCCACTGTTCCTAGGCTGTCATTGAAAATAAGAATTTGTTCTTAACTGACTTGCCTGGTTAAATAAAAATGCATTCATCATTAAGTTTTTTTTCTTCTCCCATTTGTCTCCCTATCAGCCCCTTGCTTTCCGTTGAAAGAGGACTCGCCTAAAACAGTTTGGTCGTTTGGTTTTAATGGTGATTTCAGAGTGAGAAGGAGATTCCCTGTAGACTGAATGAGAACCTGAAGGCCCAGAGCCCTGAGGAGGAGGTGTCAGCCACAGCCCCAGAAGGACAGTGCCCCGCCCCCCAGCAGAGCCAGCCTATCACAGAGGAGAGACCGTCCTCAGGAAGAAGTGGGAGGCTGGAGCTCCATCGATTCTCTCTGTAGCCCAGCAGACACCAGAATAGACCTGTATCAGAACGACTGGTGAGTTACACCATCTGCCTTTCCTCTGACCTGACTCTTAAATATACCCTCATCCGCTACAGAAAAGTCTAACACCTATTGGAGTTGGTAGATTAATGACAGCAGTGGATCCTTACTCTGTGCACTGTATTCTCAACTCTTTGACGCTATCCCTTGAAGCGCCATCTCTCTTCCTCTCCCCAGGCTCGGTCTCCAGAAGAGAGATTGTCCTCTGGTGGGGACAGGAAAAAATGGGAGGCTGGACCTCCACCCATTCTCTCCGTAGCTCAGCAGACCGTAGAGGACCGCTGGTGAATAAACTACATGCATGCATCCCAGGACAATATCTCCTACATCCACACTATATCTTACATGTATCCTAATGGCGAGGTCATTCGGATGGACGATGTCCCCAGAAAAGCGTTTCTCAGCTGCTGGGGAACGTCGGCATCTGTGAAGAGAAACTGAGTCCTTCATTTACCCACCAACACACACACTCACTATCACCAACCACATCCAGTACAGGCTCGACGCCTAAGTATTAACGACTCTGCAAATGATTCTGATTGGTTCCCAAGACAACCATATTAAGCGAATGGCTGAGATGGGTGGTGTGAGTGGAACTAAGCAAGTGATGCGCCCAGAGCCAAACCCACCTGCTGTGGCACCTGTTATTCAGAACACAGAGGCCAAAGGTCAGGAAGTGAGGGCTACCTTAGTAGAAGTGACAGGTCAGGAGAAGAGGCAGACTATGTTAGATTTTATTTTATTTTATTTGGATCTCTTTTAGTCCCCATTTGGACTAATCTTCCAAGAGTCCTTAAACATTCAAATACAATTTATAAAACAAACACACTTTCACATATAACACACTATTACAAACATACATAATATACTAGCATAATGACCCAATAAATACTCAATCTAAAAAATATTGATTCTTCATCTACTATAGTCCCACAACATTTCTATATACTATATTTAATTTGTTTTAAAATCATGTTTAAATGTATATATTGAAAGGTTTCTAGTTTGCTCAGTTAATTTATTCAATTTCTTTATTGCTCTAAATCTAAATGTTATTTAGCCTATTTCTCTTTTCTGTCTGGATAACACATAGATGGTGGACAATCTATTCCTAGTATTTACGGAATGTCTGTCTCTTACCAACTGAATACCGTTGTGAACTTGGCCGTTTTAAATGATGTATATTATAAAATAAGCATGTTTTTTTTCAATTATTTTGTTGTTTGATGACCCACCAAGAACACTGCGCATGACTGCAACAGAAGAACCATATCTCCACCTTAAAACAATCCTTGCTGCTTTATTCTGTGCATTCTGCAGCCTCCTAACTTCACTTGATGATGCATTTCCCCAGACCACAGAACAGTAGTTCACCTGACTCTCAATTAATGCTTGTGTTATTTGCTGAATAATTTTTCCTGGTAAATATTTAGCTATCCTTCTGATTATGCATGCTGTTTTAATATATATATATTTTTTTACATAGATTTGTTATTTGAGAAGACCATGATAAGCAGTTGTCTAGCTGCACTCCCAGTAGTTTGGTTTCTGCCACTTCTTCAATTTGTACTCCTCCCATACTTAATTGTATCCCATGGTGTTTTGGCCTTTTCCTAGTTGAACAGACCAACAAAACTTTGGTTTTCTTGGTGTTTAAAACAAGTTTGTTTTGGCAAACCCACTTCCTGATATTGTCCAAATCTCCTTGTAAAGCCTGCTGTACCTGTTGAACCGATTGTCTTGCTGCATAAATTGTAGTATCATCTGCAAATATAGTAGCTTGAGTTTCAACCAAGGCATAGGGAAGGTTGTTGGTATATATTAAGTAAAGAAGTGGCCCAAGGCAGCTGCCCTGCGGTATTCCACAGTTTAACACATTAGGGGAAGAAAATGAACCATTGATATAGGTGGACTGTTTCCTGTCAGTTAGATATGACTGTACCCAATTCAATGCTACCTCCTTAAAAACATAATGCATTAATTTTGTCAAAATGATTTCATGATCTAATAAATCAAATGCTGCACTGAAATCTAAAAATAGTACACCTACAAATTTTCCATTATCCATAGCATTGAGCCACTGGTCAGTCATGTCAACCAATGCAGTGGTAGTGGAATGGTTTTTGCGATAAGCATGCTGATTGGCTGTAATCAGATCATTCTTTTCCATGTACTCCCACATTTGTCTACTCACAATACCCTCCAATATCTTACTGAGTGTAGGGAGTAGACTAATTGGTCGACTATTGGCAGGAGTAATGGATTCTTTGCTGTCTTTTGGAATAGGACACAGTTTCGCATGCTTCTATACATTTGCAAACATCCCCTTTTCCAGTGAACAATTAAATATGTATCTCAGTGGAACTGCAATCTGGGGAGCAGCACAGCGAAGCAAAAAAATTGTCCATAAGACCTTAACCTGTAGATTTACCATCAGGTAATGACTTCAATAGGTTTAACACCTCCTCCACTGACACCGTTTGTAGACTAAAAGAGCAGATCTTATTGCTCATAATATGATCATAAATCCATTGGACAATAGCTTGTTTGGAAGAATGTATGTCTACATTGTTGCTCAGTAATTAAATTTTCTGTGGTAAAAAATCTGCAAAATGATTGTCAATATCAACTGGTTGTGTTATTATTCTCCCGTCAACCTCCACACTAGATGGGCATGATGAGATAGATGTACCAAGCCAACCTCCACACTAGATGGGCATGATGAGATAGATGTACCAAGCCAACCTCCACACTAGATGGGCATGATGAGATAGATGTACCAAGCCAACCTCCACACTAGATGGGCATGATGAGATAGATGTACCAAGCCAACCTCCACACTAGATGGGCATGATGAGATAGATGTACCAAGCCAACCTCCACACTAGATGGGCATGATGAGATAGATGTACCAAGCCAACCTCCACACTAGATGGGCATGATGAGATAGATGTACCAAGCCAACCTCTACACTAGATGGGCATGATGAGATAGATGTACCAAGCCAACCTCCACACTAGATGGGCATGATGAGATAGATGTACCAAGCCAACCTCCACACTAGATGGGCATGATGAGATAGATGTACCAAGCCAACCTCCACACTAGATGGGCATGATGAGATAGATGTACCAAGCCAACCTCCACACTAGATGGGCATGATGAGATAGATGTACCAAGCCAACCTCCACACTAGATGGGCATGATGAGATAGATGTACCAAGCCAACCTCCACACTAGATGGGCATGATGAGATAGATGTACCAAGTAAGCCCTTAACTGTGTTCCATACCTTTTTACAATAATTTTTTACAATCAATAAAAGCATTGTTGTAAAATAACTTTTTTTTCTTTCGATTCAATTTAACTGCATAATTACGTAATGTTCTATAATTCTGTTCATCAATTTCTAATTTTGACTTGGCTGCTAAGACTTTTGCCATATTTCTTTGAGAAAAAGCCTCACCCAATTCATCATCAATCCATGGAGATGGACGGGCACCAACTGTACTCTTTCTTATAGGGGCATGATGGTCCATTACCTCCAAGAGCAAATCAATAAAACATTCTGTAGCGTGATTTAAATCATCCTCTAGATAAATCAGCTCCCAGGGTACAGCAGCCAAATCAGAAGAGATGCTGAAGACGCCACCCAAACCTATAGAGAGAGAGAGAGGGTGAGTGGGTTATGTACTGTACTGGTTATCAGTTACTGACACTCTTTATCCACAGACATACAGGCAGTGGAATAGATCAGCCCATCTAAATCACTCAGGCAGATGTTCTCTTGTTCTTTCCAGATCCAGCAGACTTGGAGTGAGTGGTCCTGGAGGAGGGCAAAAGGCGGGCTGCAAATCCCTCAGCTGGCGTAGAGCAGGCATGGGAGGAACAGGCCCTGCTGCTGAGGTGAGGGTTTACTGCCACCGCTGGAGCGGCATGACATACATCTAATCCAAGTATATGCCTATTCCTAGTGACCTAATGTGAATTTCATTGACATTATTAATATTGGATTAAAAACCTCTAGACTAAAATGTGACTTGAACTGTAATGGAGTTTAGCCATTCTCTTGGATTATTTATGACATGTTCATGAAACGCAATTATTAATGAATTATGTCTTGCAAAACCAGTGTTATGAATACAGAATTCCTAATGGATACTTGCGTTGTATTTTGTGTGTGACTTCCCTATCAGGCCACCAGGGGGCAGAGTAACACCAGCAGAAACCAAGGGGTTTGGGGAGGGCAGAGAAATAAGCCCAGTCGTCCATGGAGGACTCGTCCTCCTCTCTGGCCTCACGCTCTCGCTCAGTCTCTCCGCTCCGCTCACCACAACGCCCTCTTCATCTGCCTCTCCGCGGGCCGGTTTGAAGTCAACAACCCCAAGGTGAATAACAACACCTCTCCTCATAGAGACTGGGGATAATAACTAAAGAGAATGGATGGATGTGGAATTATAAAGGAAATATTATGAATAACGAAGTAATAACATTCTCATATTCGCACTAATATTGTAACCCTGTCCCTGAACATCCTTCTATAATAGTACACAATCACAACACAAGTAACAAGCATATTTCCTCCATAAAATGAATAAATTAAATGGTTAATTTCAATCAGCCAGGATCATATATTAATCGCAATTTACATTTGAGTCATTTAACCCGACTCTCTTATCCAGAACGACTTACAGGAGCAATTAGGGCTAAGTGCCTTGCTTAAGGGCACAACGACTGATTTTTCACTTAGTTGGCTTGGGGATTTGAACCAGCGACCTCTCAGTTACTGGCCCAATGCTCTTAACCACTAGGCTACTTGCCACTCCCGTAAGTAAGTAGCCTTGAACGAGCCTCCTGTTTCGGTAGCGTGAGGCAGCATGATGTACACCCTCTGGACAGGACGCTGGTCTATCGCAGGTGTTACAAGATTGTGTTTAGAGGTAGGTGAAGGAGTCGAGCGCAGGAGAGCAGAGATGTCCGAGATGCGGTTTTTTAATAGGCAAGTCCACAAACATATAGGTCAGGTACAATACCAAAAATGAACGACCTCGACCAAACGGGAAACCAGTTACTCACTGAAGGAGGAAAAAACAACGCTCCTAAACGTATACACACTTGGTATAATATGTGAAAACAAATCAGGCACAACCTTAACGAGCCACATCCCACGAATAATCCCGCACAAACCTAGGCAGGCAACAGGGGTAATTATACACACAGAAATGAAAGCAAATGAAACCAGGTGTGAAAGAACCAAAGACAAAACAAACGGAAAAGGAAAAAGGATCAGTGATGGCTAGTAGGCCGGCGACGCCGACCGCCGAGAACCGCCCGAGCTGGGAGAGGAACTACCTTCGCTGGAAGTCATGACAGCAGGGCCTTTTCCATTCGTATGAGATCTATTATTCTGTCCTCTACAGTGATGTGATGCACAGCTGTGGTAGATGTTCATAAAATGTACTCGGACCTTTCTGCCTGTTCCTGATGAAAAGCGGAGGTTCTGTGGTATTTTTAGGCTCTGATTCAGTCTTTAATAATAAAAGGCTCTGGAATGGAGCCAGCCCCATTCATCACGTGTTCTGGAAGAGAGCCTGATGAGAGAGAGAGGACATTTATCATCCTGCATCTTTCATAACCTCTACCGGGGAGAGAGGGAGAGAGGCCCATGGAGAGACAGGCGAGGTTCCCTGTTATTTTTGTAGGGACTGTGTGTGTCTGTGCAGAGTTCCAACTTTCAACCGTGTGTGTGTGTGTGTGTGTGTGTGCATGCTCAGGTCCAGGTCGGAGCCCTGCATGTGTGTTTTCAGCGATGGCTCTCCCTGGACACAGCGTTATTAATGCGATTCTTCCACATCCCTGATGTGTCATCATACCAGAGGCCACTCCACCGGCCTGCCTCACACACTCACTCTCACTCACTCACTCACACATGCGCACACACACACTCACGTGCACACCCATGTCCTCAAACATGATCGGACCCATCTCATTTTCCGCCTAAAATGATGTCCCGGAAAGTTGGCTTTTGTTTACAATGCCTTACTAGTCAAATATTGCATATTGAGCAGCAACTGTCCTGATTTCGGGATGATGATCCAGTAGTTAAAGGCATTTTTCACATATTACAATTCTATTCGGTTTCTTGAGCTTCTGGGCACCTGACCTGGCTGCACTACAACTTATTTAAGGCAACAACAAAAAAATCCTGGTGTAACAAAAATAATCCTGGTGTAAACTTTTGAGTTATGAAAGTCTTGAGCTGGCGCTAAGAATTTGCATGTGTGATAATTAGTTAGTCATGGTGGGTGTATAGGAGTGTGACTTGCTGGCTGTGCGGTGTGTGTGTGTCCTCAGATGCTGCGGACCTGTTCTTTCCTAGACCTCAGCAGACTGTTCAGCTCATTACAGGAGGCAGGAGGGGGCAACGGGGCTGTTGCCCCCGACAACAACAACAACCTGGAGATAGAGACAATGGAGGAAGAAGAGGCCAAGGAGGATGAACAATCAGAGAATGAGGAGTAAGACACTGCGACACACTTGTACTACACACACACACACACACCATGAGTATATGTCTGATACATAGACACTTAAGTTGACCTCTCTGTGTCATGAGGAACATGCCTTCTGCAGTATGAAACCATGTGTATAATGAAGCTGTGAGTAATATGACCTGTGTTCTCTGTGTGTATCAGGATGATGACCTGAGGGAGTTAAGGGCCTCCATAGAAAGACTCCTACATGAGGAGCGCAACGAGGAAGAGGAGAGGGGTGATGAAGATGGTAACGGGAGCCCTCCAGAGGAAGAGGGAGGAGATTGCTTCAACGGCAACCCTGCTTTGGATGATGATGATGGTGATGATGATGACGATTCTGCTGAGGTAGAGGAGGAGCTGAACGGGATGGCTGAGGATGAGGAGGAGAGTTCTAATGGGATTCCAGGTGATGAGGAGGCAGGACACATACTCACCAACGGACTGGAAGAAGAGGAGCACCACAGCAGTGAGAGCCAGCTCCATGAAGAATGGAAGACGAGGAGCACCACAGCAGTGAGAGCCAGCTCCATGAAGAATGGAAGAAGAGGAGCACCACAGCAGTGAGAGCCTTTTCCATGAGGAATGGAAGAAGAGGAGCACCACAGCAGTGAGAGCCTTTTCCATGAAGAATGGAAGAAGAGGAGCACCACAGCAGTGAGAGCCAACTCCATGAAGAATGGAAGAAGAGGAGCACCACAGCAGTGAGAGCCAACTCCATGAAGAATGGAAGAAGAGGAGCACCACAGCAGTGAGAGCCTTTTCCATGAAGAATGGAAGAAGAGGAGCATCACAGCAGTGAGAGCCTTTTCCATGAAGAATGGAAGAAGAGGAGCACCACAGCAGTGAGAGCCTTTTCCATGAGGAATGGCCATCAGGTACATTTAGTAATCCTTCTTTTATCCACATGCACAATAGTTACAATGCACGCAGTCAGAACCAGATTGTCAATAGGATTGTGTGTGTGTGAACACCAGACGACAGTGGTGAGGAGGAGGATGTTGAAGCAGGACAGCATCTACAGCCGTCTGGAGGAGCTGCGTTTGAACCTGGAGCAGGACATAGGCTTTGAGAACTTTATAGAGGCCTACAACACGATCAAGGATGGGACCTGCTTACCCTCTACCCTCATGATGTCATTTATGATCTGATCTATCGTCCAGAAATGACGGATGGTAATTGAATGTTCATGTCATTGCACCATTAAAGGCAATTCATGAGGTTGAGGATGAGAACATCAAACATGTTACTGAACAACATCCTGGGGACTGAGCACCAGCACCTGTACCCCAACATCCTTCACCTGGTCATGGCTGATGGAGCCTACCAAGAGGGTTAGTATCAGAGACCTTTCTCTCTCTCTCTGTCTCTCTCCACTCTGCATCCCACCTTCACTTACTTGCCCTTTGTTTTGACAGATCTATTTCCCCTCATGTTTAAATCACAGGCATGCATGATGTGTTCTTCTATTAATTGTTGTGTTCAGCCAGTATGCTGAATGCCTCTACAACAGGTTCTCCCACAGCTCTAGACTGTGTGAGAGAGCCAATAAACCCTTTAATCTAATCTGCCCAATCTGCTATTCTCTCCTAACACCCCCACATCTCTACCCAGTCACTTGGACTGTGGCGATGTGAAACACACCCTAAAGACCCCCCCCCCCCCCCCCCCACACACACACACACACACACACACACACACACACCAGACTCATGTGCCAAGTCAGCTGTCAGACACTGGGGAGTTGTAGGGGGGGAAGAGTTTAATTTGTGTCTGACAGAACGGAACGGAACTCCCCCAGGACATGAGAGCAGAGGATTCAGACAAAGCTCTCAATCTCTCTGTACTGTCTCTCTGCTCTCTGTGTTTTGTTCCCTCTTCTTACTCTTTGGATAAAATAAACACTTGTCTTTCTCTCCCTCCTTACCACACTGTCTAGACTGTTCTGTCTAGACTTCCAGTGCTGGCCTGTTTGTCTCGAACAGCCTTGCTGTTCGATCCATTTTTATTTGATCTTGTGTGTGCCTCAAGCCCTTTCATTTAGGCAATGAGAGCAGAGAGGGTAATGTTGATGGGGCTAGGCACAGGCAGGAGGGTGAAGCTGAAGGCTTCTGATTTCCAACGCTTTTACTATGCTGCTTTAAACTTGTCTGTAATGTGAATTAGTCTAACCTGTCGCTGAAGATTCGAGCAACTTGTCTCCATTTATGCTTAAATGGTGATCCTGCTGAATGCTGTTGTATGGCTGTTTTTTATGTGCCCGATTCAAGTGTTTGACCTCTATCCCCCCTCTTGTACTTTAGTGTTCAGGGTCAAAGGTCACTGGCTTGGGTTAATGGAAATGGCAATTTCGTAATATGACTGCGAAAGTGATGTGCTCAGTTTCTCGCCCATCCCGTCAAATGAAGAAAGATGATTTGACCTGTGACTCCTGGGCTCTGAGTGTACTCAACGACTCTCTCAGGCTACTGCAATCTAATGAATCTTTGGTTTTAACGTGATTCCCATCTCTCTCTCCCCGTCCCTGTTCCTCTTCGTCTTTTAGATAATGATGAAATTGGGATGTGTGTCCAAGCCGCTGGCAACTTTTGACAATCTACTAGTCTTCCGATGGTTGGAGAGGGGTTGGAGCCAGGCCCAGGCACACTTGCATGATTGAATAGGCTAACTAGTACACTTGATGTCTGTTTTTCCTACTTCCACTTCCGACACCTGACACACTCTTGTCTAACTTAATGTTCATATAAAAGGGTCAAGTAATACTTTCTGGTAACCAAAGTTAAATGGAAGGTTTCATCAAATGTATATCATTATGTCTGTATCTGTTGGAATATATTCATGGACCAGTACTTAAAGGAACATTTTTTTTTTTTAAATGTAAACTTCATATTCATTATCTCCAGCATCACCCCAACATCAACATATGTGAAAATTTAAGTGTTTTAGGGAGCGTTTGACAGTGATGAGGGGTGGACGTTTGACCGCAGACCCATAGCAGATACAGGCAATGAGGCAGTGATCGCTGAGATCCTGATTGAAAACAGAGGTGTTGTATTTGGAGGGCAAGTTGGTCAGGATATTGTCTATGAGGGTACCCATGTTTACGGATTTAGGGTTGTACCTGGTGGGTTCCTTGATGATTTGTGTGAGATTGAGGGCATCTAGCTTAGATTGTAGGACTGCCGGGGTGTTAAGCATATCCCAGTTTAGATCACCTAACAGAACAAACTCTGAAGCTAGGGTCAAGGGGGCAGCAATAGATGGAACAGGGAAGCTGCGGAGTAGTCGCTACTACGCTAGCACGCGGGCGACACGGCGTTTAAAGTTAGTAGCCCGGGGCTAGTAGAAGCGTCTGCTCCGACGTCCGACGGAGGCCGGTTGAAGGCACAGCGGATGGAGTATTCGTCGGCATACCAGCCGTGGTGGTGCGGCGGGCGCCTTGCTGACAAAGGATCCACGCCAGATGGCGAAAGAGGTATTGTAGTTGTGGTAATTTAGTTTGCTAGCCGGGAGATGTGCCTGGCTCACGGCTAACTGGTGCTAGCTTCGGGGCAGGGGCTTTAGCCACTATAGCCACTAGGTAGTAGCGGTGATTCGGTGCCAAGGTCCAGAGCTTACGGCAAGGATCCGGTGGAGTAGTGGGTTCTAGCCGTGTTTGGGTGGAGTCCGGGTGAACAACTGAGTAGGCCAGGATGTGGGCCTCAGGGATAGCTTCGGTACTGGGTCATTCGGTGGGTGCTAGCTAGCTGTGAAGATCAGGAGTAATGGTCCAGGGATTACGGCAGGAATACAGCGTTGTAGTGGAGAGACAGTCCGATACTGGTAGGCTGGCGAGTATTATCCAGGCTAACAAAAAAAAGGGCTGGTATCTGTGCAGAAGGTAAAGGCTGCTAGCAGTGGCTAACAATGAATAAATAGCTTGTAGCTAATTAGCTGATTAGCTTCTGATGGCTAGGTGGTTCTTGCTATAAGGTATAAAAAGGAAAAATAATAGGTTCCGTATCACATTGGGTGAGGCAGGTTACCTGAAGGTATAATTTAATTAAAATGGAAAAGAGATAAAATAAAATAAAATTGAAATATATACAAAGAAGACGAAAAATACAAAAGTACACGAGAGGACGAACAAAACACATCTGCATTGCTACGCCACACGACTCACGAGACTCGTCTGAAGGTCCCATGGTACCAGTTGAAAAAATGTATCGAAGTACAGTACCATTCAAAAGTTTGGACACACCTACTCATTGCAGGGTTTTTCTTTATTTTTACTATTTTCTACATTATAGAATAATAGTGAAGGCAAAGCTGTCATCAAGGCAAAGGGTGGCTATTTGAAGAAGCTCAAATAGAAAATATTTTGATTTGTTTACAACTTTTTTGATTACTACATGATTTCATATGTGTTATTTCATAGTTTTGATATCTTCAATATTATTCTACAATAAGTGTTCTAAAACTTTTGACCGGTAGTGTATGTGTTTTGGCTTTTCAACCTCTGCCATATTGTGGATTCAGAGCTATTGATTTAAATAGAACTCAGAGGGTTTTCTTTAATGGAAGCTTCTCTAATGTCAAAAATGTAAAGTGTGGTGTACTGCAGGCCAGCTCACTGGGCCCTCTACTCTTTTCTATTTTTACCAATGATCTGCTACTGGCATTAAACAAAGCATGTGTGTCCATGTATGCTGATGATTCAACCATATACGCATCAGCAACCACAGCTATTGAAGTCACTTAACAAAGAGTTGCAGTCTGTTTTGGAATGGGTGGACAGTAATAAATTGGTCCTGAAAATCTCTAAAACTAAGAGCATTGTATTTGGTACAAATCATTCCCTAAGTTCTAGACCTCAGCTGAATCTGGCAATGAATGGTGTGGCTGTTGAACGAGTTGAGGAGACTAAATTACTTGGTTACCTTAGTTTGTAAACTGTCATGGTCAAAACATATAGAACCAATGGTTGTAAAGATGAGGAGAGATCTGTCCGTAATAAATATATGCTCTGCTTTTTTGACACCATACTCCACAAAGCAAGTCCTGTGAGCTCTAGTCTTATCGTATTTTGATTATTGTCCAGTCATATGCAACTGGCCCAGAACAGAGTAGCACATCTTGCTCTTCATTGTAATCAGAGGGCTAATATTACTATGCTTGCCAGTCTCTCTTGGCTAAGGGGTGGGGAAAGACTGACTGCATCGCTTCTTGTTTTACAAGAAACGTGTTGGGAATTCCAAATTGTTTGCATAGTCAACTTACACACATCACTGACACACACACTTACCCCTACCAGTCATGCCACCAGGGGTCTTTTCAAAGTCCCCAGGTCCAGAACAAATTCCAGGAAACATACAGTACTATACAGCCCCACGATTGCACGGAACTCCCTTCCATCTCATATAACATAAGTAAACAGCAAACCTGTTTTCAAAAAGCAAATAAAGCACAACGCCTCTCCCCCGTGTGGCCTACTTTTTGTGTGCATGTACTGACGTGTATGTGTAACTGAGACAGGCACACTACATTATGTTTTTAAATGTATGTAACGTGTCAAAGATTTTGTCTGTAATGTCTTTTTCGTAATGTGTCAGACCCCAGTAAGACTAGCTGTCTCCATTCCTCTCACCCATCCTCTAACAGACTAATGGGGATCCCAATAAAAAAATCAAGTAAAAAATGTAATAAAAATTCCATACAGCCATGTTCCTAGCTCATGTTCTACACCCTATAATGGTGTGATTTATCTGTGTATCACAGAGCCAGAATGTACATTGTCCTCACTCCCCCAGTCCTCACACCCATCCTCTAATAGAGCTTTAGTCCAGTGCCAGGAGCCAGGAGTGTGATGGAAATTGCTATAGATTAGTGTGCTGGCCACCAGCAAGCAGCGCATTCAATATTTATACTGTTATCATGTTTATTTGTTTGTCATCCCATTTCTAATTTACGAATTCCATTTCAAGTCTGCTGCTATCTGAATTGCATTAGGTGGTTGTTTTATCTTCTCAAGTTAATTACATTCCACGAACTGAAGTGGCAAATAAGTGCCAAGTGTGTGTTACACAGAGTGGAAAAGGAGAACTCCAGTGGCTATACGAGTCAGGCTGGTTCCCAGATTTGCCCTCTACAAGATCATCAGCAGACTCCATCACTTTCATCTACCATCCTCTGACCAGCTCTCTCCGCTCAAGCCATGAACTGACCCTCTCCATCTTCGGAGGATGCAGCTTTCAAAGAGTCGGTTGACCTGTCACGATATATTGCTTGTTTGTTTTTTTGCTCTTGAAGTGCTTTGAGATTCTATGAAAAAGCGCTATAGAAATGAATAAATTATTATTAGAATAAATGGAGGTACAGATGTTGGATCTTAATTGTACATATATGGTCACAGCTAAATAATCCTGTAGCAACAGGATTTGAACGTTTTATTAGCTAGCCAAAAGTAGGCTACATGAAAAATGCAATACTGTTAATATAACTGTGTGTTGGTTTGGATTTTCAGGGAATTTATGTAAATCACGAAGCTCATCTGCATTTCCTGCGGGGCAGAAAAAAATCTGTGATCAAATTAGTGATCAAATTAAGATCCTACATCTGTACCTGTTCATTTGCCAAATGTAACAGAAAACTATTGGAGAATTTATTGTGGAAGGGTGGATTGCTGAAGGAGATAATTTGAAGGGCAATTCCAACACTTTTCAACCTCTTATTCATTATCTCCAGCACCATACCAGTGTCTATATCCACTATATATACAAAAGTATGTGGACACCCCTTCAAATGAATGGATTTGGTTATTTCAGCCACACCCATTGCAGACAGGTGTATAAAATAGAGCACACAGCCATGCAATCTCCATAGGTGAACATTGGCAGTGGAATGGCCTTACTGAAAAGCTCAGTGACATTCAACATAGCACTGTCATAAAATGCCACCTTTCCAACAAGTCAGTTTATCAAATTCCTGCCCTGCTAGAGCTGTAAGTGCTGTTATTCTGTAGTGGAAACGTCTACGAGCAACAACGGCTCAGCCGTGAAGTGGTAGAGCACACAAGCTCACAGAATGGGACCTCCGAGTGCTGAAGCGCGTAGTGCGTAAAAATCATCTGTCCTTGGTTGCAACACTCACTACCGAGTTCCAAACTACCTCTGGAAGCAACATCAGCACAAGAACTGTTTGTCGGGAGCTTATTGAAATGAGTTTCCATGGCCTAAGATCACCATGCGCAATGCAAAGTGTCGGAGAGCTAGCCACCATTGGACTCTGGAGCAGTGGAAACGCGTTCTCTGGAGTGATGAATCACACTTCACTATCTGCTGGTCCAACGGACAAAGCTGGGTTTGGCGGATGCCAGGAGAACTCTACCTGCCCCAATACATAGTGCCAACTGTAAAGTTTGGTGAAGGAGGAATAATGGTCTGGGGCTATTTTTTATGGTTCGGTTTAGGCCCCTTAGTTCCAGTGAAGGGAAATATTAACGCTACAGTATACAAAGACATTCTAGATTATTCTGTGCTTCCAACTTCGTGGCAACAGTTTGGGGAAGGACCAATCCTGTTTCAGCATGACATTGCCTCCGTGCACAAAGCGAGGTCCATACGGAAATGGTTTGTCGAGATTGGTGTGGAAGAACTTGAGTGGCCCGCACAGAGCCCTGACCTCAACCCCATCAAACACCTTTGGGATGAATTGGAACACAGACTGCGAGCCAGCGCTAATCGCTCAACATTAGTGCCCGACCTCACTGATGAGCTTGTGGATGAATGGAAACAAGTCCCCGCATCAATGTTCCAACATCTAGTGGAAAGCCTTCCTCCCAGAAGAGTGAAGGCTGTTATAGCAGCAAAGGGGGACCAACTCCATATTAATCCCCATGATTTTGGAATTAGATGTTCGACGACCCAGTGTCCAGATTTCTTTAGTCGTGTAGTGTATGTGAAACGGTACATTTCTATGATCTGTGAACGTTGAGAAGAAAGATCCCCCAAAAAAAAAAATGCTTCTCTGTGACATCACAGAGGTAGAATTAAAAGTGAGTTTTTCTATGATGTTCAAAACCTGTAACAAGTTACTAGCTAGCGGGAGGGTATTTTATTGCTCTTCTCATCACTGCAAAGCTCAAGTGTTTGAAATTCCCTTTTTTTAATGTTTGAACTTTTGATGATGTCATCAGGTATAAACTTTTTTTTTAAATGTTCTTCTACAAAACAAAGACATGCACCATTTCACATATGTAGACGTTGGTATTGGGCTGGACATAATAAAAATGAGGTTGAAAAGTGGTGGAATTGCCCATTTAAGGGTTTATTGAGGAGCATACATGATGAGAATGTCACCTTCCATCATTCTGCATTGTCTATTTGATAAATGTGTGTGTCTTGATTTTCTGAAAATAATTCCATCCACATTCACACCCACCTTGATATCTCCTTATTATCTCAACAAATGAAATGAATGTTCAGATTACAAACTGTTTTGTATATGTCTAGGATTCTTGTTTATACTCTTTGCTATAGAACTGCAGGTGGTTACTTAGTCGTTTTATGTCTATGATTGAATTCATATTTATTCTGTGTATGTCTATCATATATAGCCTTCAAATGCAGGCTTTTTATTACTTGAAGTCCAGCCAACACCAGCTGTCATTTTACCCCTTATGGCAATAAAACCATGAAACTCTTTCAAGTCAGAAACTTGAAAGGGGGGCCCCTGGTGAGAGCTATAGATCGTACTCTATCCTGCAATGTATACTATTAGGGCAAACTCTATCTCCATTCTAGAGGGAATTCTAATAGTACTACCACAGCCCAAATTTTTAAGATTAGGGTTGATTTATGAGGAGATCAAAAAGACAGATAAAAGGAGTTATTGTTACTAGGTTGCTGTCCCATATTCACCTACCCCATAATTGACAGTATTACTGGAGTAAAGTTAATTGATTTCTTGGTTGGATTTCCCACAAGGCCATTGATTAGCTGAATCTCGGCTCTCAGAGGAGAAGCTAATACACTGACACACATGTTCACACACACATCCAGCATTCATTGACATTCAGCTCTGATCCCAAATCTAATTTGAAAGCTTTTGCCCCAGGATGTGGTGTTGAGTTAGAACGTTCTATCAAGTTAATACAAATGATCTCTTAAAAGTGATCTTTTTGCAAATAAATTAATGTTGGATATTTTTGGGGTTAAACCCAACAGATGTTTAATGAATTTTAGTACTACATTTCAATTAACCTCTGCTCTAGTTTAAATTAATCTACACCGACCTTTGCATCAAATCTGTACTACTAATTTTCTATTGGAAATTACCTCTGTTTTTTATGAATAAATAAGTTCACTATTGAATTAAGGATATCATTTGATACATGTTCTTCTCAAAATTCAAAGATAATGTCCCCCAAATTAATGAATCAGCTATTCATTCATTTAAAGTATTCTTGAATGTAGTTCTCTTAGAAAAGTCAATACATTTTGACAGTGCAAAGTGTAACGTGTTTGCTACTCCACCACCAGTTCTTGAAATTATTCAATTTTCCATCACTAATGATGAATAATATATTCCTTACTGAAGTTATGTGAAATGTTGTGATATTGCTTTTCACATGTTTATATTTGTCATGAGAACTAGGCAGCGGCAGGTAGCCTAGCGTTTAGAGCGTTGGGCCAGTAACCGAAAGGTCGCTGGTTTGAATACTCCAGTCGATAAGGTGAAAAATCATGCTGTGCCCTTGAGCAAGGCACTTAACCCGAATTTGCTCCAGGGCTGCCATATGGGTGACCCTGTAAAACAACACATTTCACTGCACCTATCTATATCCTTATTCACATCCCTGAGTCAATGCTTTGTAGAAGGACCTTTGGCAGCGATTACAGCTGGGAGTCTTTCTAGGTAAGTCTCTAAGATTTTCCCATTATTCCTTTCAAAATTATTCAAGCTCTGTCAAATTGGTTGTTGATCATTTCTAGACAACCATTTTTAGGTCTTGCCATAGATTTCCAAGGAGATTTAAGTCAAATCTGTAACTCGGCCATTCAGTAACATCCACTGTCTTCTTGGTACTGTAAGCAACTCCAGTGTAGATTTGGCCTTGTGTTTTAGGTTATTGTCCTGTTGAAAGATTCATTCATTTCCCAGTGTCTGGTGGAAAGCAGAATGAATCAAGTTGTCCTCTAGGATTTTGCCTGTGCTGAGCTTCATTCCGGTTATTTTTTATCCCCAAAAAACTCCCCAGTCCATATTGATTACAAGCATACCCATAACATGATGCAGCCACCACTCTTCCTGAAAATATAGAGAGTGGTATTCAGTAAAGTGTTGTTTGATTTCCCCCAAACATAAAACTTTGTATTCTAGACAAAAAGCTTTGCCACAATTTTTTGCAGTATTACTTTAGTGCCTTGTTGCAAACAGGATGCATGTTTTTGAATATGTGTATTCTGTACAGGCTTCCTTCTTTGCCCTCTGTCAATTAGGTTAGTATTTTGGAGTATAGTACCTACAAAGTTGTTGATCCATTCTCAGGTTTCTCCTATCACAGCCATTAAACTCTGTAACTGTTTGAAAGTCATCATTGACCTCATGGTGAAATCCCAGAGTTGTTTCCTTCCTCTCAGGCATTTGAGTTAGAAAGGATGCCTGTAACTTTGTAGTGACTGGGTGTATTGATACACCATCCAAAAATGCAATTAATAACTTAACCATGCTCAAAGGGATATTCAATGTCTGTTTTTTTACCAATCTACCAATAGGTGCCCTTCATTACAATGTATTAGAAAACCTCCATGGTCTTTGCGGATTAATGTGTGTTTGAAAATCAATGCTCTGAGGGATCTTACAGATAATTGTATGTGTGGGGTACGGAGATGAGGTAGTCATTCAAAAATCACATTAAACACTATAATTGCACAAAGAGTGAGCCTATGCAACCTAATATGTGACTCAAGAAAATGTTTACTCCTGAACTTACAGTATTTAGGCTTGCAATAACAAAGGGATTGAATACTTATTGACTCAAGACATTTCAGCTTTTCATTTTAATTAATCTCTAAGCATTTCTAAAATAATTCCACTTTGACATTATGAAATAAAAATCTCTATTTAATCCATTTCAAATTCAGTGTGTAACACAACATAATGTGGAAAAAGTCCAGGGGTGTGAATAGTTTCTGAAGGCACTGGAACGCAGACTGCTAGCCAGGCCAAATGGCCCAACATAAGTGCCCAAACACCCCAATGCTCTTGTGGCTGACTGGTTTGGGGTCACTTAGAAATGTCCTTGTTTTTGAAAGAAAAGCAATTTTTTTGTCCATTCAAATAACATAAAATTGATCAGAAATACAGTGTCGACATTGTTAATGTTGTAAATGACTATTGTAGCTGGAAACTAGAGGTCGAATGATTATGATTTTTCAACGCCGCTACTGATTATTGGAGGACCAAAAAAAGCCGATACCGATTAATCAGCCGATTTTGATAAATATATTTGGAATAATGACAATTGCAACAATACTGAATGAACACATTAATTTTTACTTAGTATAATACATACTTAAAATACATTTAGTCTCAAATAAATAACAGAATATGTTCAATTTGGTTTAAATATTGCAAAAACACAGTGTTGGAGAAGAAAGTAAAAGTGGAATATGTTCCATGTAAGAAAGCTAACGTTTCAGTTCCTTGCTCAGAACATGAGAACATATGAAAGCTGGTGGTTCCTTTTAACATGAGTCTTCAATATTCCCAGGTAAGAAGTTTTAGGTTGAAGTTATTATAGGAATATTAGAACTATTTCTCTCTATACCATTTGTATTTCATATACCTTTGACTTTTGCATGTTCTTATAGGCACTATAGTATTGCCAGCCTAATCTCGGGAGTTGATAGGCTTGAAGTCATAAACAGCTCAATGCTTGAAGCACAGAGAAGAGCTGCTGGCAAACGCAGGAAAGTGCTGTTTGAATGAATGCTTATGAGCCTGCTGCTGCCTGCCACCGCTCAGTCAGACTGCTCTGTCAAATAACTAATCATGGACTTAATTATAATATAATAAACACACAGAAATACGAGCCTCAGGTCATTAATATGGTCAAATCTGGAAACTATCATTTCGAAAACAAAATGTTTATTCTTTCAGTGAAATATAGAACCGTTCGATATTTTATCTAACAGGTGGCATCCCCAAGTCTAAATATTGCTGTTACATTGCACAACCTTCAATGTTATGTCATAATTATGTACAATTCTGGCAAATTAATTACGGTCTTTGTTAGGAAGAAATGGTCTTCACACAGTTTGCAACGAACCAGGCGGCCCAAACTACTGCATATACCCCGACTCTGCTAGCACAGAACGCAAGAGAAGTGACACAATTTCCCTCGTTAAAAGAAATTCATGTTAGCAGGCAATATTAACTAAATATGCAGGTTTAAAAATATATACTTGTGTGTTGACTTTAAGAAAGGCATTGATGTTTATGTTTAGGTACACATTGGTGCAACGACAGTGCCTTTTTCACGAATGTGCTTGTTAAATCACCACCCGTTTGGCGAAGTAGGCTGTGATTCGATGATAAATTAACAGGCACCACAATGATTATACCCTGTATACAACGCAGGACAAGCTAGATAAACTAGTAATATCATCAACCGTGTGTAGTTTACTCGTGATTATGTTAAGATTGATTGTTTTTTTATAAGATAAGTTTAATGCTAGCTAGCAACTTCCTTGCTGCAATTGCGTAACAGTTGGGCAGCCTGCCACGCAGTCTCCTCGTGGAGTGCATTGTAATCGGCCATAATTGGCATCCAAAAATGCCAATTACACATTGTTATGAAAACTTGAAATCGGTCCTAATTAATTGGCCATGCCGGTCGACCTCTACTGGAAACGGTTGATTATTTTTTTTTACAGAGGCCCGTTGTTTGTGTTCCAATGGCACATTGTGTTAGTTAATCCAAGTTTATAATTTTACAAGGCTAATTGATCATTAGAAAACCCTTTTGTAATTATTCTCCACAGCTGAAAACTGTTGTTATGATTAAAGAAGCAATAAAACTGGCCTTCTTTAGACTAGTTGAGTATCTGGAGCATCAGTGTTTGTGAGTTCGATGACAGGCTCAAAATGGCCAGAAACAAAGATCTTTCTTCTGAAACTCGTCAGTCTATTCTTGTTCTGAGAAATTAAGGCTATTCCATGTGAGGAATTGTCAAGAAACTGAGTATCTCGTACAATGCTGTGTACTACTCCCTTCACAGAACAGGGCAAACTGGCTCTAACCAGAACAGAAAGAGGAGTGGGAGGCCCAGGTGCACAACTGAGCAAGAGGACAAGTACATTAGTGTGTCTAGTTTGGGAAACAGATGCCTCACAAGACCTCAACTGGCATCTTCAATAAATAGCACCCGCAGAGCACCAGTCTCAACGTCAACAGTGAAGAGGCGACTCAATGATGCTGGCCTTCTAGACAGAGTTATTCTGTCCAGTGTCTGTGTTATTTTGCCCATCTTAATCTTTTCTTTTTATTTGCCAGTCTGAGATATGGTCTAATGTCCGTTGCTCGTGTTTCTTGGCCCAGCAAGTCTCTTTTTCTTTTTGGTGTCCTTTAGTAGTGGTTTCTTTGCAGCTATTCGACCATGAAGGCCTGATTCACACAGTCTCCTCTAAACAGTTGATGTTGAGATGTGTCTGGGAGTGTAGTGCGTACGGCCCAGTACATCACTGGGGCCAAGCTTCCTGCTATCCAGGACCTCTATACCAGGCGGTGTCAGAAGAATGCCCTAAAAACAGTCAAAGATTCCAGCCACCCTAATCATAGACTGTTCTCTGTGCTAAGGCATGGCAAGCAGTACCGGAGCGCCAAGTCTACGTCCAAAATACTTCTTATCAGCTTCTACCCCAAGCCATAAGACTCCTGAACAGCTAATCAAATGGCTACCCAGACTATTATCATTGCCCCCCCTCTTTTACGCTGCTGCTACTCTCTGTTTGTTATCTATGCATAGTCACTTTAATTTTACCTACATGTACGTATTACCTCAATTACCTCAACTAACCGGTGCCCCCACACATTGACTCTGCACCAGTACCCCCTGTATATATATAGCCTCGCTATTGTTATTTTACTGCTGCTCTTTAATTATTTGTTACTGTTATTTCTTATTTTTTACTCATCCATTTTTTACTTTACACTTATTTTTTCTTAAAACTGTGTTGTTGGTTAAAAGGGCTTGTAAGTAATTCGGCGCATGCAATAAATACAATTCGATTTGATTTGATTTGATGGGCTGTTGTTTCTCTTTGCTAATTTAACCGATCTAGCCATAATATGGACTTGGTCCTTTACCAAATAGGGCTATCTTCTGTATATCACCCCTACCTTGTCACAACACAACTGATTGGCACAAACTTTAAACAAGGCACACCTGTTAATTGGAATGCATTCCAGGTGATTACCTCAAGAAGCTGTTTGAAAGAATGCCAAGAGTGTGAAAAGTTGTCATCAAGGCAAAGGGTGGCTACTTTGAAGAATCTCAAATATAAAATATATTTTGATTTGTTTAACACTTTTTTGGTTATTACATGATTCAATGTGTTATTTCATAGTTGATGTCTTCACTATTATTCTACAATGTAGAAAATAGCACAATAAATAAAAACCCTGGAATGAGTAGGTGTGTCCAAACTTTTGACTGGTACTGTATATATTACTGTTTATTGTACATGAGTCTGATTGTTGGATGCATTATTATGGCTGTCAAATTTTCTCCCTCCAGGGGAAAATTGAGCATATTTCTTGTCTTGTGTCTTTCATCCCTCCTCTCCCCTGCCTCTAGGCAATAGCACATGTCACCTCCATCATCTCTGTGTGTGTGTGTGTGTGTCTTGTTTATTACCAATAACATGGTTGTGGACTCGTTTCTTTCTGTTCTTCAGATTGGGTCTTTCTGAGTGGTCATTACCTCTCAAGGTCTGTGAATAACTCATTCTGCTTTCTACTGCTACAAATAATCCATACCTGAGGCTCAGCCAGACGTCACACAGGCAGAGAGGGTAAAATATGATTGGGTTCGTGCAGGAAAGGAGTGCAGGGGTTATAGTCCTAGCCCTACACCCATCCACTGTCTCCGTCTCCATGACGATGAAACCAGACCTGAGAGTCTGCCAGCTCCTATGGGATCACTGGTGACAGAAGAGGGCCAACTCCATATAAATCTAGCTTTTATTGCTCTTTTTCTCCTTCTCCCTGTCTTATTCCCCCTCTCCGTCCCTCATTCAGTATGCAGTGTCCTCAAACAAAGTGAGATCATTATAAATCACACTTTTTCTTGTTTTCATGTGCCTTTCTCCCTCTCCCTGCACTCCTCTCTCTGCCCCTAGGGCAGCTTTGTTGCTGTGCATGTGGGTCTTTCTATAAACTAGGGTACCATTTCTTGTAATGGACAACTGTTTGGAGCCGAATCATTTTCCTTTTTTTACACAAATACATTAAGATATAAGGGGGAAGACAGATACCTTCAATTTAATTCATGAGTTAAATCAAAACCTGTTTAAACAATTTCTCATGATTGGAGTCTTCACAGATTTGGCAAAAATCGTGTGACATAAAACACTACCTTTCTTTCCTTACATGAGACTTCTGTTTGTCATTATATCTTAAACGAAGCATTTAACAATTGAATTACACAATGAACTTGAACCTGTAAAATTCCTGGACATTGCTGTTGAACTCGTTTTTTTGTATGGAGATCTCGGAAGTGCACTGTAACCTCGTAACATTTAGTAACTCCGTATGTTATGTTGTGAAAACAGTTATCACGGGCACATCTCCATATTGTATGGATTGCGAGATAAAGTTACTCTTTCTATTAGAATAATTCTAACAAGATCAAACTAAAATCAATACGGTCATTAACGGGGCTCTTCAATAATGATGCATAATAGTTGTTTGAGGTGTATTTGAAGTCTAGCTGTTTAGTTTTGTGGGGAGATTACCGTGCAACGTCAGCTGATTCAGGAAAGGTGACAGTGATACAGTTCTGGATACTGCGATTGAACAACAGCCAAAATGAAGGGAAATGACAGCCATTTGGTGTTGTTACTGCTTTCAGGATAATTAGCTTACGTCACGGACAACATTAAGTCAAAATTCCTGGGGTAAGATTACTGTCCATATATGTTTTGATCGTTTGTTTTTCCGAGTTAAAAGGGAGCAATCGGGAACGTGAAAGTGGCTTCGATTAAATGCCTTGTATTTCATTTTTGCATATAAAACCAAACAAACAAAACAAAATGTGAAATGTGGATTTTCACGCGTGGGTGGGTTTAAATGTGAAATGTGGATTTTCACGTGTGGGTGGGTTTAAATGTGGAATGCCTGCCATTGGTTAAGTGCATAGCCAATACTTTCTGTGCTTTCAAAGTAGGAGTTCACCCTTTTAACTCCATTCTATGAATCTATTATATATTAATGAATTATTAATCGATTAATAGCTGCCCATACAGTGCCACGATAAAGTAAGATTTCTCAATTGCATAAGATTTAGTGTGTATTGACTTGTTAATGAACTACTGTTACTTTAAAATGGTTAGTTGACTGATATATCCTAGTTACCTAACTAACCATTGATAAAACAACAGTATCTATTGCTAGACTAGACACATGCCCCTAGATATAGTTAGTCAGTGGTGACACATCTAACTAGCTGGAATGAATGGAACATCCAACCAATACCACGAGTCATGCTGTAGGTCACATATGTCAGAGTCAAGGCCCGCGGGCCACATCCGGCCCGCAAGAAGGTTTTTTACGGCCCCTGGGATGATCTTGATTTATTATTAGAACCGGCCCGCAGCAAGCCGGCAGCCCGCAGATCTTTTACACGCACCAATACTACATTTCCCACAATGCAAAGGTGACGCACCGAGCAGTAGGCTGCTTCATTTCAATATTTATTGGCACAGCAGTCGTCAGCATCACAGTAAAATTAACTTTCAGATACCCATCAAAAATGGCAAAACGGAAGGTGGATACTGAGAACCGGGGGTTTCAAACAAGGTGGGAGTCGGAGTATATGTTCACGAAGGTAGCTGGAAAACCTGTGTGTCTTCTGTGTGGAGAAAGTGTGGCGGTACTGAAAGAGTATAATCTGAGACGACATTATGAAACGAAACACGCGGACAAAAACAAGAATATGGACATGGAACAAAGGCTACAAAGGCAGAGGAATTAAAACGAGGCCTCAAATCTCGACAGGCTCTGTTCAAAAAGCCAAATCACAAGGCCAGGCTGCTGTCAAGGCCAGTTTTATTTTGGCAGAAGAGATCGCTAAATCAGCCCGGCCATTTACGGAGGGGGATTTCATCAAAAACTGCATGATTAAAGTTTGTGACGAAGTTTGCCCAGAAAAAAGGCAACTCTTTTTAAATGTGAGTCTGAGCAGAAACACCATTGCCGAGAGAGTAGACCAGTTGTCCATCAATCTAAAAGAGCAGCTTGTGAAAAAGGGAAAAGATTTTATTGCATATTCCTTGGCTGTGGATGAGAGCACCGACATTTCTGACATTGCCCAGTTGTCAATTTTCATCCGCGGAGTGGACTCCAACCTAAGCGTGACAGAGGAGTTTTTGGCTTTACGTCCTATGCATGGCACAACTACGGGGCATGATTTGTATGAAGAGGTGTCAAGATGTGTAAATGAGATGGAGCTGCCTTGGGAAAAACTCGTGGGTTTGACAACCGACGGAGCACCTGCGATGTGTGGACACAGGAGCGGACTGGTGGCGAAGATACGGGAAAAGATGCAAGAGGAAAACGCGACAGGTGAGCTGACAGCTTATCATTGTATCATACACCAGGAAGCGTTGTGCGGTAAAGCCTTGAAAATGGAGCATGTAATGAGCATCATCACGCGCACAGTTAACTTTATCAGAGCCAAAGGTTTGAATCACCGCCAGTTCAAGGCATTTCTGACGGAGTTAGAAACGGAGCATGGTGATTTGCCTTATCACACAGAGGTGCGATGGCTAAGCCAGGGAAAGGTGCTTCAAAGATGTTTCGAGCTTCGTGAGGAGATTTGTCTGTTCTTGGACAGCAAAGGGAAAGACACAACACAACTCCGAGACGAAATGTTTCTGTGTGAAATGGCTTTTCTGTGTGACATTACGAGTCATCTGAATGCAATAAACTTGCAGCTGCAGGGTCGGGATCGTGTCATCTCTGATATGTACAGTACAGTGAAGGCATTTAAAACCAAACTGACTCTGTGGGAGACGCAGATGCGGAAAGAAAATTTGAGCCACTTTCCCAGCTGCCAGACCATGAAAGAGAAGCTCTCTACCAGTGCGTTCCCGAGCACACAGTTGGCTGATAAAATAGGTATGCTTGCCGCTGACTTTCGGCGCCGATTTGCTGACTTTGAAGCACAAAAAAGCAGGTTGGAACTGCTCGGTAACCCATTTGCTGTTGACGTGGAAAGCTCACCACCAAACCTCCAAATGGAGTTGATTGACCTCCAATGCAATGATGCACTGAGGGCAAAATATGCGGCAGTGGGTGCTGCGGAGTTCGCCCGTTTCCTCCCGGCACAATGCCCCAGCTGCGCATCCAGGCTGCTCAAACGTTGTCTATGTTTGGCAGCACATACCTGTGTGAACAACTGTTTTCTTTGATGAACCTGAACAAAACATCACACAGAAGTCGACTTACTGCTGAACACCTCCACTCAATTCTGAGGATTTCTTCAGCTCAGAGCCTTACCCGAACATTGATGAACTTGTGGAAAAGATGGGACACCACCAAGTATCACCCTCAACCTCAAACAAGTGAACATTACTGTGCAATCACATATTTAGAGTTTTTACTCAGTTCAAGTTTAAAAGTTAAAATTTAATATTTGTTTTCACTGCATGTTACTTCTCCTTAAACAAAGTGTTGTTTTTGATTAATAGATTTTTGCACTTTATTTTTTGTATTTCAATCCAATTATATTTTAAAAATATTTCAGTTGAGTGGATGATAGAAAATTGCTATTATTGTTTTTCTTTGAAGTAAATTTAGCCCACTTTTGCTAAAATAGAAAATATAGTCTACTGATGGTGCCTTGAATACCGGTTTCTTTCATTTAATGTTCATGTTATGGGGATATTTATATAAAGGAAATTTGTCTTTTGTGTCTGTTGAAAATTAAAGATTACTGACAGAGCCATAAGAAAATATTGCTTTATTTATCTGATCATATTGTAATATATTTGTTAGGTTTTCAGTAGGTTCAATTAGGTTCACTAGACTATATGCGTCATTTAAACATTTTTCAATGAACATTCGAACAGTCCGGCCCTCGTCTTGTAGCTGATTTTTTTATTTGGCCCTCCGTCCATTTGACTTTGACACCCCTGCTGTAGGTCCACCACATACCCGGAGGGATGTTGAGTCCTTTCCAGAAGCAACCCCTAGGCCCTACCCCTAGAAACTTGTGGAGATCTGAGAGGAATACCACCAAAATTCCACTAAGCCTTTCAGAGGGTAAGGTGTAGCTCTCACCATGTCACCCCACATCAATCCCTCTCAGATCTCCACAAGTTTCTAGACTCTGGGCAGTAGGGGCTAGGAGTTGTTTCTGGACAGGCCATGGGTATTATAGAAGTGCAGTCAGTCAGTCTGGCACTGTCTAAAAATGTTAAAGGGGCAGTGCAGTTAAAAACGTGATTTTTCCGTTTTTTTAAGAAAACACTACATTACCAAAAGTATGTGGACATCTGTTCGTCGAACATCTCATTCCAAAATCATCGGCCTTAATATGGATTTGGTACACTCTTTGGTGCTATAACAGCCTCCACTATTCTGGGAAGGCTTTCTACTAGATGTTGGAACATTGCTGTGGGAACTTGCTTCCATTCAGCCACAATAGCATTTGTGAGGTCAGGCACTGATGTTGGGAGATTAGGCCTGGTTCAGCATTGCAATTCATCCCAAAGGTGTTCGATGGGGTTGAGTTCAGGGCTCTGTGCAGGCCAGTCAAGTTCTTCCACACCGATCTCAACAAACCATTTCTGTATGGACCTTGCTTTGTGCAAGGGGGATTGTCATGCTGAAACAAGAAAGGGCCTTTCCCAAAATGTTGCCACAAAGTTGGAAGCACAGAGTCATCTAGAATGTCATTGAATGTTGTAGTGTTAAGATTTCCCTTCACTGGAACTAAGGGGCCTAGCCCGAACCATTAACCATTACAGTTGGCACTATGGTAGCGTTCTCCTGGCATCTGCCAAACTCAGATTCATCTGTTGGACTGCCAGATGGTGAAGGGTGATTCATCAATCCACGGAACACATTTCCACTGCTTCAGAATCCAGCTTAACGTCACTCCAGCCGATGCTTGGCATTGCACATTGTGATCTTAGGCTTGTGTGCGGCTGCTCGGCCATGGAAACCCATTTCATGAAGCTCCCGACTAACAGTTATTGTGCTGACATTGCTTTCAGAGGCAGTTTGGAACTTGGCAGTGAGGGTTGCACAACGATTTTTACTCACTACGCACCTCAGAACTCAGCGGTCCCGTTCTGTGAGCTTGTGTGGCCTACCACTTTGCTGGTGAGTCATTGTTGCTCCTAGACATTTCCACTTCACAATAACAGCACTTACAGTTGACCAGGGCAGAAATTTGACGAACTGACTTGCATCCTATGACAGTGCCACGTTGAAGTGCCAAGTCACTGAGCTCTTCAGTAAGGCCATTCTACTACCAATGTTGGTCTATGGAGATTGCATGGCGGTGTGCTCGATTTTATACCCCTGTCAACAACGGGTGTGGCTGAAATAGCCGAATGCACTAATTTATTTCCACACACACACTATGAGGTAGAGCTGGGACGACATCAGTATCACAATATTTTTTCCATGGCAAACATGAAAACATGAAGCAGATCAAACTCTTTAATAACCTGCTGTATGAAAAATAGTGTGTGCTACAGGTTGGAAAATTAATAAATGTGACTCTGGATGACAACATATGATGTTTGTTTCCAACATTAGTGTTTGATTGCCACGATACTAACGAGTATCGCAATACTGGTATTGTCTCGTCCCTACTATGAGGTTGAAATAAAACTCTGAAATTGGGATAACGATGTTAATGCAGTTTTTGTGTAAGAGTTATTTGGAAAAAAGTATTGAATTTCAACCTGTTCAGGTGGTGATGGAACTTTTGGTCCACATCATGACATCACAATGTGATCTGATTATAATAGACCAATGACTGTTCATCTGGGTTAGGGGGTGGGCTCTAAACCATACTATCAGCCAATCAGGGATGTGTATGTAAATAGAGTACCTGTCAAAAGTTTGGACACGCCTACTCATTCAAGGGTTTCTCTTCATTTTTACATTGTAGAATAATAGTGAAGACATCAAAACTATGAAATAACACATATGGAATCATGTAGTAACTAAAAAAGTGTTAAATACTTATTATATTTTGATTCTTCAAAGTAGCCACCCTTTGCCTTGATGACAGCTTTTGCACACTCTTGGCATTCTCTCAACCAACTTCACCTGGAAAGCTTTTCCAACAGTCTTGAAGGAGTTCCCACATATGCTGAGCACTTGTTGGCTGCTTGTTCTTCACTCTGCGGTCTAAATCATCCCAAACCATCTCAATTGGGTTAAGGTCAGGTGATTGTGGAGGACAGGTCATCTGAGGCAGCACTCCATCACTCTCCTTCTTGGTCAAATAGCCCTTACACAACCTGGAGGTGTGTTGGGTCATTGTCCTGTTGAAAAACAAATGATAGTCCCACTAAGGGCAAACCAGATGGGATGGCATATCGCTGCAGAATGCTGTGGTAGCCATGCTGGTTAAGTGTGCATTGAATTCTAAATAAATAACAGACAGTGTCACCAGCAGAGCACCTCCACACCATCACACCTCCTCCTCCATGCTTCACGGGAGGAACCACACATGCAGAGATCATCTGTTCACCTACTCTGCATCTCACAAAGACACTGCGGTTGGAACCAAAAATCTCACATTTGGGCTCATCAGACCAAAGGACAAATTTCCACCAGTCTAATGTCCATTGCTCATGTTTCTTGGCCCAAACAAGTTTCTTCTTCTTATTGGTGTCCTTTAGTAGTGGATTCAGTGCAGCAATTCGACAATGAAGGCCTGATTCACACAGTCTCCGTTGAACAGTTGATGTTGAGATGTGTGTGTGTTACTTGAACACTGTGAAGCGTTTCTTTCGGCTACAATTTCTGAGGCTGGTAACTGTAATGAATTTATCCTCTGCAGCAGAGGTAACTCTGGGCCTTCCTTTCCTGTGGCGGTCCTCATTAGAGCCAGTTTCATCATAGCACTTGGTTTTTGCAACTGCACTTGAAAAAACTTTCAAAGTTCTTGAAATTTTTCGCATTGACTGACCTTCATGTCTTCAAGTAATGATAGACTCTTAGTTTGTCTTTTATTTGAGCTGTTCTTTCCATATTATGGACTTGGTCTTTTATCAAATAGAGCTACAGTGTATTCTGTATACGCCCCCCTACCTTCTCACAACACAACTGATTGGCTCAAACGCATTAAGAAGTAAAGAAATTCCACAAATGAACTTAACAAGGCACACCTGTTAATTGAAATGCATTCCAGGTGACTACCTCGTGAAGCTGGTTGAGAGAATGCCAAGAGATTGAGCATTGCAAGGGCCAAAGGAGGCTCCGGGAAATAAATAAATAAATAAATATTTTGGTGTTATTTTCATTAAATAAACACAGTGATTTTAGACATACAGTGATGATTAAAATTGCCGTTACATAGACTGCATGGGGGCTTTAATAGCTGTCAAATACTTGCTTCCTCTGTCCTTGGGAGAATCTCAATCCTCTCTGTAATGTCCGGGGTGTCGTGGAGGAAGGAGTCAGACGCAGGAGAGTTCAGAGTAGGCTCGTCTTTAATACACCGACCAGGTGAAAAAGCTGACGCCACTCAACACAAATACCCCAAACCACAGGGGAACTAAACTGTATCCGAAATACAGCTCCCGTATACGACACAGCGTGCCATACATGCGTGCACGACAAGTACACATAGAACAATCCCGCACAAAGAGCAGGCGGGCCGGCCGGCTGGCTAATAAAGCCCAACTAATGACCAAATTAACAACAGGCGTAACCAATAAACAGACAAGGAGGGGGAGGAAAAAATCAGTGGCAGCTAGTAGGCCGGTGACGACGACCGCCGAGCGCCACCCGAACAGGAAGGGGAGCCACCTTCAGTGGCAACTAGTAGGCCGGTGACGACGACCGCCGAGCGCCACCCGAACAGGAAGGGGAGCCACCTTCAGTGGCAGCTAGTAGGCCGGTGACGACGACCGCCGAGCGCCACCCGAACAGGAAGGGGAGCAACCTTCAGTGGCAGCTAGTAGGCCGGTGACGACGAGCGCCGAGCGCCACCCGAACAGGAAGGGGAGCCACCTTCGGTAGGAGTCGTGACACTCTCTCTTCGTCTCCTTCTCAAAACCCATTGAATGAGAAGGTCAGAGATTCTTCCCCTCTCAACTTCTTATCCAATAGGTTATGAGAAGGAAGCGAGGAGAGGACATGAGGAATCAATTAAATGCAATTGAGAGTCTCCCCTTGTTTCCCCCCATTCCTCCCCTCCCTCTCAAAGCACACTTGGGGAAAGGAGTGAAGGTTCCTCCCCTCAAGCAACAATGCACTTTCAATTAGAGGCAAGAAGTGGAGGAAACAAGGACAGAGGAAGCAATCATTTTACGTCTAGTTTTCAGATACACTCACACACACAATGCTTGAAGATTTGACTGATTTCATTATTGGTTATTAATCAGATCAAATCAAATCAAATTTTATTGGTCACATATACATGGTTAGCAGATGTTATTGTGAGTGTAGCGAATTGCTTATACTTCTAGATCCGACAGTGGAGCTGTATTATCTAACAAAATATCTAACAATTCCACAACTTAACCTAATACACCCAATCTAGTAAAGGAATGGGATGAGAATATATAAGAATAAAATATATGGATGAGCAGTGACAGAGCTGCTAAGATGCAATAGAAAGTAAATAATAGATAGTGAAGGATACAGTATATACATATAAGATGAGTAATGGGAGATATGTAAATATTATTAAAGTGGTATTATTAAAGTGACCAGTGTTCCATTTATTAAAGTGGCCAATGATATCAAGTCTGTAGGTAGGCAGCCGCCTCTCTGTGCTCGTGGTGGCTGTTTAACAATCTGATGGCCTTGAGATAGAAGCTGTTTTTCAGTCTATCTGTCCCAGCTTTGATGCACCTGTACTGACCTCGCCTTCTGGATGGAAGCAGGGTGAACAGGTAGTGGCTCAGGTGGTTATTGTCCTTGATTATCTCTTTTTCCTTCCTGTGACATCGGGTGTTGTAGATGTCCTGGGGGGCAGGTAGTTTGCCCCCCTGTGATGCGTTGTGCAGACCGAATCACCATCTGGAGAGCCCTGCGGTTGTGGGCGGTGCAGTTACCGTATCAGGCGGTGATACAGCCGACGGGATTCTCTCAATTGTGCACCTGTTAAAGTTAGTGAGGGTTTTTGGTGACATGCCACATTTGTTCAGCCTCCTGAGGTTGAAGAGGCGCTGTTGCGCCTTCTTCACCATACGGTCTGTGTGCGTGGACCATTTCAGTTTGTCGGTGATATGTACACAGAGGAATTTAAAACTTTCCATTATTAATATTATTATTGTCTATGATTTTGTTTACTTAACCCATTGTATTATATTATATTCTTATAAACTATTAAAACATATAGAAATGCTGTTGTTTGTCTTTTTTATTCTTCAGGAATGTTTAGCATGGCTATAAATGATAGAGAAGTTTACTAAAACATAAAAAGACCTGGCAACTAGGCATGACAAAGAAACATGCAGTTTTCATGTTTCTTATGACATTTTGAATGACATGTAAATGTTTTGTTGTTGCTAGGTTGAGTTACCTATACTTTTATTCCTGTAACTACGCATGTGAAGTTGGAAGAAAATAATATTTAAATGTATCTCAAACCATTTTTAAATGTTGACCCTGATGTCAGACATTGGCCCCTTAATTTATAGGAAGACCCATAAGACCCTCAGGTTATGGGACTTGTCAGGGAAATGGCAGTCCCTGATGGATTCTATTAACAAGATCAGCACTCTCTGAAAGGGTTTCATCTCACTCTCTTTCTCTCTCACACATAAACACAGTGTTTACTAGAGACAAACACACGTGGAAAGATGTTGTCTACTGCAGACAAATGGAGGTGTAAATGAAGGGTTGCTCTGATTCTCAGTGGAAGAGGAATGGAGTCAGGGATGGGAAAGAGGTCTATCTCAGTGTCTGGCATATCCTCTCTATATCAGCCTGTTACACATCTTAACAATATTCACATATGATACATTTATATTAACATTCCAGTGAAGAATGGCATACACCAATCATTGATCCCTTTATGACATGAAATAGGCTACTTTGATCAATATTGTAGGGAAGTTTAGGGCTGAACTTGGAATGCAGGGCAATGCCGTGGTGTCGGAATGGAGGAAGATAAGGGGGTGAGTAATGGTACTGAGATAAAGAACCACAATGCCATGATATATTTTTTTCACCATACTTGCACTTACTTTCTGCAAGCGGACACAAATCTAACCTTTGAGCAGTCATGTGGATAATTCAGATGTTATAGTGGTTGTTCTGAGAGGGAAGCAAAAAATTGACTGTTTTTGTGAAATGTTGGTTATTTTTTGATCTCCTCAAATACATGATTCTCTTCCATGGGAAGGTTTCACTACTACCTCCGTCTACCATAGGGATGATTATTGTTGCGGGCGTCCATAACAATCTAACAGTATTACAAAGAAGGGTTGTCCGCTAGGGGTTTCAAATACAGTAGCCAAATCAGGATGAATTATCGACTAAATGTAAATTGTTTCATGAATTGAATAAACAATATCACAGGCAGTATTGTTAAACATATTTAGAGTATGTGTGAAATAGACTATCTGTTACATATTGACTGACATCCCATCACGCCCTCCCGCCTCGGTGAAGTAGCTTCGGCGTCTTCCATAGAATCAATCTAATTCATCATGGGGTTCGGAATCGGATACGGCAGCTGGAGTTTGTTCCTCCCGTCGGTCTTTCCCAAACCGTGAATTTCCCGGTTTAGATACATGCTCTCTTGGACTAGGACAGTGCAGAATAAAATGTCGTGTAAAGGTTTTCTCTCCGTGGAGCAGAATAGAGGGTGAAAACTATATTACCCGCCAAATAGGCTATTTCCCAAATCGCTAATTCGCTATCCAAGTCGGAGAGAGAAATTGTTTGGAGAGGAGAGGTGGAAGAGGCCCGACTTTGAGGTAAGATTTATGTTTTCAAGGGCGATTGTTTTTCTAACTTCAAACATATAATACACAAAATGGTAGGTGATTCAATGGCATTATTGAATCATTTGTATTGGTTTACACACTAATAGCTAGGACTCACACAGCTACAGCTAACTTTAAAATCCCTCCCTCGTTTTGACACTGTTGTTTCTCAACAAACTAACCTAGTTAGCCAGACAAGTAGCCAACAAGCTAACCTCGGATATCATACATAATCCTATGGGACGCACTTAACTTTTTTCTTATGACCGACACTTAGCTAGTTTTGCCTTTAACTAATGTGTCTCTTTCGTACTGTGTGACATTGTAGCAAAGTTACGCAATAAATTGATGATTTTCTAAAAGTAATTTGTTGTGGACGTGCTTTTCATAACGTAACCATTCTGCTCCCAAATCTTGCGTTCTACGAAGTGGTCGTATTGTGTCGCACAAGGTCGTTATATTTCTTCCAAATGTACCTATGTAGTTTGTTACAGTCAGGGATTATGGTCATCAAGCACTTTCTTATAACATTCTTCATTGGCACAGATACGCTTTCCTCCCGGTTAGTTCTGGACACAGAAATGCACACAAGTTTTGAGTTTTGCGCGGTTGTATTGTATGTAATCGCACCGCTAGAACGTGTCAACATCTCTCACCAGGGTTTCAAATGGTATTTAATCAAATAATGCACGTCTGTGAATTAAATTACATAATCCCAAATTAATATTTTATGTTGCATTCTCCAGTCAACAAACGGTAAATGTTCTGTTGGGAGAAATATTTTCAGGTAGGATCGACTGGTATAAATGGGGACAATGCGATCGAACGTATCTGTGCCACTTTAGAAGACGAGGTGAAGGCATTCTCTGTTCCTTTTACCTTTGAATGTGAATGGCATGATGACAGAGAACTACGGAATATAACAGTCTTGACCTTTGCTACATTCCGTACATTATAGTAGCAATACCTAGCATAATAGCATCCCGTTATATGCAGGAATCAGACTGTTGCCATGTAATCTTTTTATATGTGGAATAACAAAGGATTTACCCCCATACTACAGCTGCTGCAGGCGCTATGGCCATAGCTGCGGCATGGGAGTGACGTGACATTCAGGATGGAAATGGCTTCCTAAACACAACCCCCAACCAACACTACCATCATGCTTTTCCCACTGAAGTAGAAACAAAGCTCAGAGGTGGAGGCAGAAAGCATGGATGAATCAGTGCTGTTGGACTTGCTGGAATGCCCAGTGTGTTTGGAGCGGCTGGATGCCACAGCCAAGGTCCTCCCTTGCCAGCACACCTTCTGCAGGCGCTGCCTTCAGGGCATCCTGAGCTCCCGGGCAGAGCTGCGATGCCCAGAGTGCCGTACGCTGGTGGAGTGTGCTGTGGACGAGCTGCCCAGTAATATCCTCCTGGTTCGGCTGTTGGACGGCATCAAACAGAGACCCCGCAGGGCGGGCCCTGTAGCTGGAGTCTGCACCAACGGCACAGCTGGAGTCAGGATGCAGGGCAACGGACCCAGAGACTCAGGCACTCCGGGAGCACAGCCCCAGAGAGGCCAGGCAAAGAGCACCCCAGTGAGGGTAAGTAGTCCACTTTCAGGGGGCTGTTAAATATGGATGAGTGAGCATGTATGTGGTTTCTCATAGTTTGAGCCAGGGCTGAAACAAATCAGAGCAAATCTGCAGGGATTAAATAGCAGCATGTTGGCTCTAATCTTTGGCCCAGATGAACAGTTATCATAGTGATCCTACAGCTGGCCAGCTGACTAACAGCCCAGTGCTGAATACAACAGGGACTACTGAGCAGATGACAGTTGAGCCAACAAATGTTTCCGTTCTCCTGGCTGCTAAGTACAATGGTGTCATGAGGTTCATATTGAACTGTTGTTGAACCATTTGTTTGATTGGAACATATGTGTGTCAGGTCCATGTTGTAGTGAGGGTTTTGGAATGAAGGTGAGGCAGGATGCAGGTGTTTGTTAGGACTGACAGTTACTGTGCAGCACAGAGAGATAGTCATCAAGGATGATGCAGAGCCAGAGGTAAGTGCTAGAATCCTATTAGGTCTCCGACAACCAGCTTGGTGCTCTGAAGGCCAAGTTATGCAGCTGAGAGAAACCGTCTCCACTGACTCGAGAGTAAGCAGAATTATGTTCTTGCCTCTTCTCCTTAGGGGCCACAGGGAGAAAACTGGTTGACGTGTTTGGTTATGTTAGGTGGATATTTGGGATCATATGTAACATGAAACCAGTCCAGGATGTTCTTTTCAGATGGTGCCTTCAGAAGGTATTCACACCCCTTGACCTTTTCCACATTTTGTTGTCTTACAGCCTGAATTTGAAATGGATACATTTAGATTGTCACTTGCCTACACACTACCCCATAATGTCAAAGTGGAATTGTGTTTTTTTTAAACAATTTTTACAAATGAAAATCTGAGATGTCTTGAGTCAAGTATTCAACCCCTTTTTGTTATGGCAAGCATAAATAATTTCAGGAATTAACATTTGCTTAACAAGTCACATAAGTTGCATGGACTCACTATGTGTGAATGTTTTATATATTTTATGACTACCTCATCTCTGTACCCCACACATACAATTCTCTGTAAGGTCCTTCAGTCGAGCAGTGCATTTCAAACACCGATTCAACCACATAGACCAGGTAGCTTTTCCAATGCCTTGCATAGAAGGGCACCTATTGGTAGATGGGTAAAGAAAAAGGCAAACATTGAATATCCCTTTGAGAATATCCCTTTAATTACACTTTGGATGGTGTATCAAACCCAGTCACTACAAAGATGCAGGCATCCTTCCTATCTCAGTTGCCAGAGAGGAAGGAAACTGCCCAGGGATTTCCCCTCGAGGCCAAAGGTGTCTTTTTAAAACAGTCACATAGTTTAATGGCTGTGATAGGAGAACTGAGGATGGGTCAACACCATTATAGTTACTCTAGAATACTGACCTAATTGACAAAGGAATAAGAAGCCTCTACAGTTACTTTTTGTTCTGATTACAGTGTTATGTTTGGGGTAATTCCAACACACTACATTACTGAGTACCACTCCTCATATTTTCAAGCATAGTGGTGGCTGCATCATGTTATGGGTATGCTTTTAATCATTAAGGACTGGGGGAATGTATTTTCAGGATACAAAATAACCATAATGGAGCTGAACGCAAGCAAAATCCTAGAGGAAAACCTGGTTCAGTCTGCATTCCCCCAGACACTGGGAGAAGAATTCACATTTCAGCATAAAAATAACCTAAAAAACAAGGCCAAATCTACACTGGAGTTGCTTACCAAGAAGACAGTGAATGTTCATGACTGGCCGAGTTATTGTTTTGACTTAAAACTATACTGACCCAAAATATAAACGCAACATGCAACAATTTCAAAGATTTTTTACTTAGTTACAGTTCATATAAGGAAATTGGTCAATTGAAATGCATTTAATTAGGCCCTAATCTATAGATTATTGGTCACAGATACCTTTTAAAAATAAAATATGAAGTAGGGGCATGGGTCAGAAAACCAGTCAGTCTCTGGTGTGACCACCATTTGCCTCATGCAGCATGATCTGCAACCTTTAGCCATCTCGTAATTGAGGTAAGCTCGGTCTGCTGATCGAAAACCCGAGTGGGGTTTTATTTGGAAGGGCCGAAGAGGGCTGTCCCAGGATGTCTGACCCTAACTGGGCTCAGGGGCGGTCCTCTGATTTAGTTCAAATCAAAAGGGAATTGTATTTTTCTTCATTAAACAGTCCACAATCATTACACCATTATACAAACAGTATCATACTCAATCATTCATCTTATACAACAATTAGATGTAAACCTCATATCTGAGGCTATTATATAAAGTGTTATGCTAATGTGGCCACACCGTCTCCCATGAGCTTCCCCAACTTGTGACAAACGGACCAGTTCGTAGCTGGATTCTTCACCCATCTTTTACACTTTCTCCGGAACATGACATTTGTTCGTACCTCAAGTTCTGTGAGGTGGAAGGATTTCCTTTGTCCTCTATGAAAGTTTACTCTCTCTACTATGTGTCCATGAGGAGATTCTCAGGAATTTACGACGTCTCTCTGACCACAGCAACCTAGTTGAAGGAGGAGAGGGGGATGGTTTGCTATACCCAAAGAGGCCAGCATCATGACACAGGTGTGGAAAGCTCTTAGGGACCCAGAAACTCACAGCTGTAATCGCCGCCGAAGGTGCTTCTACAAAGTATTGACTCTGGTGTGAATACAAATATAAATGAGATACATTTGCAAAAGTTTTCACTTTGTCATTATGGGGTGTTGTGTGTAGATGGGTGAGAAATAAATCTATTTTAATCTTGAATTCAGGCTGTAACACAACAAAATGTGGAATAAGTCAAGGGGTATGAATACTTTCTGAAGGCACTGTAGTTGTCATGGCATGTCATCTGCTCTTTCTCCCCCACCAACAAAAACTAGGATTCTTTTTAAATGGAATAATCTGGTAAAATGTTAAGGACCATGTTACTGGCATGTCATTCTGTCACTCATGTTATACGAAATGGCCTACCAGTGACGCAACATAAGATTACTGCATGTACTGTAACAGACAATCTGTCATGTTTAGCCTAGGTATTGTATGAGCTGGCTTCACTCAGTATTCAGGTATTGACAAGTTGTGTTTGGTCTATTGTACCTCATTCAATAATACTCCAGGAAGAAGCTGGGTTAATGGACAGGTTGTATGTGGTCAGTGGAATGTTGTGTTACTGTGTCTGTTTTAACCGTTCAGGTATAGAGATCCATTCTCCTCTGGGTGAAACTACCTAATGCTGGTTGAGCTGCCTCATTTACTGTAGTATCACTTCAAAAGTCAGCCCATTTCAAGCTGGGCCTGTTGGAACTTCCCTCTATTCTGAAAAGCCTGTTTATTGGAGATAAGAGCTAGTCATACTTGTGACTGCTCCATTATATGGTCCTTTTCAGGTTTATATGATCCCCCTCAGTAAGGGGATGGAACTCTCAATGCCCCGAGCTATCATGTTTAGCCTAAACAACCGCGTGACACATGAACGCACGCACGCACACCCACACATTACACAATACTGGGAAATTATCCAGACTCCTTCGCCTTTTCCACATTTTGTAAGGTTATAGCCTTATTCTAGAATGGATTTCAATTTGTAATAGCAAAGTAAAAACAGGTTCTTTCAAATGTTTGCTAATAATTTATTACATAAGTATTAATACCCTTTACTCAGTATTTTGTTGAAGCGATTACAGCCTCAAGTCTTCTTGGGTATGACGCTACAAGCTTGACAAACCTGTATTTGGGGAGTTTCTCCCATTCTTCTCTGCAGATCCTCTCAAGCTCTGTCAGGTTGGATGGGGAGTGTTGCTGCACAGCTATTTTCAGGTCTCTCCAGGGCTGTTTGAGTTGGGGCTTTGGTTGGACCACTTAAGGACATTGAGACTTGTCCTGAAGCCACACCTGCATTGTCTTGGCTTTGTGCTTAGGGTTGTTGTCCTGTTGGAAGGTGAACGTTCGCCCCAGTCTGAGGTCCTGAGAGCTCTGGAGCAGGTTCTCATCAAGGATCTCTCTGTACTTTTCTCTGTTCATCTTTGCCTCAATACTGACTAGTCTCCCAGTCCCTACCGCTGCAAGACATCCCCACAGCATAATTCTGCCACCACCATGCTTCACAATAGGGATGGTGCCGGGCTTCCTCCAGACATGACCCTTGGCATTCAGGCCAAAGAGTTCAATCTTGGTTTCATCAGACCAGATAATCTTGTTTCTCATGGTCTGAGAGTCTTTAGGTGCCTTTTGGCAATCTCCAATTGGGCTGTCATGTACCTTTTTCTGAGTGGCTTCCGTCTGGCCCCTCTACCATAAAGGCCTGATTTGGTGGAGTGCTGTAGAGATGGTTGTCCTTCTGGAAGGTTCTCCCATCTCCACAGAGGAACTCTGGAGCTCTGTCAACGTGACCATTGGCTTCTTGGTCACCTCCCTGACCAAGGCCCTTCTCCCCCTACTGCTTTCTTTGGCTGGGCGGCCAGCTCTATGAAGAGTCTTGGTGGTTCCGATCTTCCTACATTTGAAGAATGATGGAGGCCACTGTGTTCTTGGACCTTCAATGCTGCAGACATTTGTTTGTACCCTTCCCCAGATCTGTGCCTCGACACATTCCTGTCTCGGAGTTCTACGGACAATTCCTTTGACCTCATGGCTTGGTTTTTGCTCTGAAATGCACTGTCAACTGTGGGACCTTTTATATAGACAGGTGTGTGCCTTTTCCAAATCATGTCCAATCAGTTGAATTTGTATGAAGTTGTAGAAACATCTCAAGGATGATCAATGGAAACAGGATGCACCTGAGCTCAATTTCAAGTCTAATAGCAAATTGTCTGAATATTTATGTAAATAAGGTATTTCTGTTTTGCTTTGTCATTATGGGGTGTTGTGTGTAGATTGCTGAGGATGTTTTATTTAATCAATTTTAGAATAAGGCTGTAATGAAAAAAAGTGTGAAAAGTCTAGGTCTGAATACTTTCCCGAAGGCAATGTGCGCATTACCAAGTGTCTTCAAAGCACTTTCAAGCATAATTTCCCTGCATTTCTCTGCTGTAGCATGTTGTCTTTGTGAAGTCTGTTCTGCTCCCTCCCAAGGCATCTTACTGTAGAGCGAGGGAGAGCTGAATGGGAGAGGGGAGGGTAATGCAGGTGGAATATGTCAAAACATGAAAGGCAGAGATCAAAGCCTGGCTGGGTGCTAGAACGGTTTTATCCCTCCCTCCCTGCCCAGTGAGTCAAGGAGTGCTGGTCGACTCCTCAGGGACCCTTCGCCTCGCTGCCCCCACTTGGTTCTCCTCATATTGAACTCCGTCCTCCACCACACCACACGGGCTCCCTCTCTCCTATTGGACTCAGTCCTCCACAACACCACAGTGACTCCCTCGCTCCCTCTCTCCTATTGGACTCAGTCCTCCACCACACGGGCTCCCTCTCTCCTATTGGACTCAGTCCTCCACAACACCACAGTGACTCCCTCGCTCCCTCTCTCCTATTGGACTCAGTCCTCCACCACACCACACGGGCTCCCTCTCTCCTATTGGACTCAGTCCTCCACAACACCACAGTGACTCCCTCGCTCCCTCTCTCCTATTGGACTCAGTCCTCCACGACACCACACTGACTCCCTCTCTCCTATTGGACTCAGTCCTCCACGACACCACACTGACTCCCTCTCTCATATTGAACTCCGTCCTCCACCACACCACACGGGCTCCCTCTCTCCTATTGGACTCAGTCCTCCACGACACCACACTGACTCCCTCTCTCCTATTGGACTCAGTCCTCCACAACACCACAGTGACTCCCTCGTTCCCTCTCTCCTATTGGACTCAGTCCTCCACGACACCACACTGACTCCCTCTCTCCTATTGGACTGAGTCCTCCACCACACCACACGGGCTCCCTCTCTCCTATTGGACTCAGTCCTCCACAACACCACAGTGACTCCCTCGTTCCCTCTCTCCTATTGGACTCAGTCCTCCACCACACCACACGGGCTCCCTCTCTCCTATTGGACTCAGTCCTCCACGACACCACAGTGACTCCCTTGCTCCCTCTCTCCTATTGGACTCGGTCCTCCACGACACCACAGTGACTCCCTCGTTCCCTCTCTCCTATTGGACTCGGTCCTCCACGACACCACACTGATTCCCTCTCTCCTATTGGACTCAGTCCTCCACCACACCACACGGGCTCCCTCTCTCCTATTGGACTCAGTCCTCCACGACACCACAGTGACTCCCTCGCTCCCTCTCTCCTATTGGACTCGGTCCTCCACCATACCACACGGTCTCCCTCCTATTGGACTCGGTCCTCCACGACACCACAGTGGCTCCCTCTCTCCTATTGGACTCGGTCCTCCACCACACCACACTGACTCCCTCTCTCCCATTGGACTCGGTCCTCCACCACACCACACTGACTCCCTCTCTCCCATTGGACTCGGTCCTCCACCACACCACACTGACTCCCTCTCTCCCATTGGACTCGGTCCTCCACCACACCACACTGACTCCCTCTCTCCCATTGGACTCGGTCCTCCACCACACCACACTGACTCCCTCTCTCCCATTGGACTCGGTCCTCCACCACACCGACTCCCTCTCTCCCATTGGACTCGGTCCTCCACCACACCACACTGACTCCCTCTCTCCCATTGGACTCGATCCTCCACCACACCACACTGACTCCCTCTCTCCCATTGGACTCGATCCTCCACCACACCACACTGACTCCCTCTCTCCCATTGGACTCGATCCTCCACCACACCACACTGACTCCCTCTCTCCCATTGGACTCGGTCCTCCACCACACCACACTGACTCCCTCTCTCCCATTGGACTCGGTCCTCCACCACACCACACTGACTCCCTCTCTCCCATTGGACTCGGTCGCTCCTTCAGTTGTTGTTGTGAGTTTCTCATTCTTTGAACTGGCCCCTTCAGCTTGGCTCTCCTGTACAGCCCTGCCTGCCCCTCTAATTCTTATCTGGCCCAGAGAATGGACCTGAGGGGAGAGGGGGCGGAGCCTGACCGACAGATGCATAACAGGGCTTTGTTTCTGCTCTCCTCTGATCTGACTGACTGACATGGGTGTCAGGAGGGACTTGGGGAGAGGGGGCTGTGTTTTTTTTGGGGGGGGGGGGGGGGGGGTTGGTGCTGCCAGTGGCAGACAAAGGGTGAGGAAGGAATGCTATGGGAAAGGTGTTAATTGTAAAAGGGTCAATGGTCCCTCCCCTTCCTTGACCCTGGCCTGTCACAATGTAACAGAAGTCACCAGTGGTGTGACACCGTTGCCCTGGCATGTCTCTGAATAATGGGGAATAAAGGAGCGGAGCAGGCAGCCTCAGGGAAAGGCTGTGTGACTGTGGAGGGGACCTCATCACTGATGAGTCAGGTTAGCTCTATGGCTCTCCGATTACTGGGATGTTTTGTCCTCCTTGCTTTGTTGTTGAGTCATACTAGAACAACACAGTAGTTTTCCATCCTCCCACAGGTTTGGATGAGATGATCATTATCATGTGATGTGGGTAAAAGCCGTTGTAAGTGGAAGTCAGGTCAGGCTCAGGGGTCATGGCTGTGTGGGGTCGGAGCCAGCAGAGACTGATGAAAATAACCTGCTCATTAACACGGGGAGAGGTCCCTCCCCCTGGATGTCTTTCATTTGCATTTTAGTCTTAGAGAAATTGTTAATCTACTGAAAGCTCAGGCTTGTTTTAAAACAGAATATTTTGTCAGCAATGGATTGCTATAGATGTGTGGACGATTGACCAAGTGTCTTCAAACTGAACTGATTTAGTAGAATGAATCAGTGTACCTGGATCTGAAATTGTTCCACAGCTGGTGTCATTATCACATTGCCACTTTTGATGGGACGTTAGCTTTGTGTGAAACCTCTCCAAAATGTACGCGCTGGGTTATCTGACATCCTGCTCGACGGCAAATGTTGATTTAACGACGCCGGAGGACGACCTCCTGTCGTGTGGGAACGCCAGCGTGTGTGCGTTGAGGGGAGAGATGCAGCAGTATCCTGTCTAGCTGAAGCTCGGGGCTAGAATTAGGCCAGTGTTTCCTCTGTAGTAATGATGCGTTAGTAGAACTCGTGGCTGCTTCCCTCTCTTTCCAGGGCGGTTAATTGCCGGAGACCTATTATCACGATAGTTAGGTGCCGATACGATATGTATTACGATTCTCACAATTCTACTGTATTGCCATTCTTTATTGCGATTTGATGTTCCAAACATATTGCTCACCATATGTCTGCTGCAGAGAGACGAGGGAGCCATGAGTGAACGAGATTTTATCAGTCAGGGAAATAAGTGCTTTTATTCTGTTTGTTTGTACCTGTTTTTGATTTTTTTAAATTAGTGCGGAACAATGTTGTTTACCGCTTTGTCCTGGTATTAAGTATCTCATTCAATTCCAGTGCTCCTCCTTGCATCTGAGTCCCGCTGCTGTTGGCCCTCTTTGATGACGTCATATTGTTGTTGGCGGTGTTCTCTGCTGGCTGTCTGGCTCACTTCGGCCTGTGTGATGGAACCACCTCATTACACCCTCACTCTGCCCACACACTGGCAAACACATACTTACACCTCCTCTGGGAACAGATGAACATGCCCTATACTTTTCCCTCTCTTTCTCTCTCCTTCCTTCTCACTTCTCTCACATTGCCTATCTCTCTTCTCCTCTGTCTTTCTCTCTCCTTCCTTCTCACTTCTCTCACATTGCCTATCTCTCTTCTCCTCTGTCTTTCTCTCTCCTTCCTTCTCACTTCTCTCACATTGCCTATCTCTTCTCCTCTGTCTTTCTCTCTCCTTCCTTCTCACTTCTCTCACATTTCCTCTGTCTTTCTCTCTCCTTCTCACTTCTCTCACATTGCCTATCTCTCTTCTCCTCTGTCTTTCTCTCTCCTTCCTTCTCACTTCTCTCACATTGCCTATCTCTCTTCTCCTCTGTCTTTCTCTCTCCTTCCTTCTCACTTCTCTCACATTGCCTATCTCTCTTCTCCTCTGTCTTTCTCCTCTCCTTCCTTCTCATCTTCTCTCACATTGCCTATCTCTCTTCTCCTCTGTCTTTCTCTCTCCTTCCTTCTCACTTCTCTCACATTGCCTATCTCTCTTCTCCTCTGTCTTTCTCTCTCCTTCCTTCTCACTTCTCTCACATTGCCTATCTCTCTTCTCCTCTGTCTTTCTCTCTCCTTCCTTCTCACTTCTCTCACATTGCCTATCTCTTCTCCTCTGTCTTTCTCTCCTTCCTTCTCACTTCTCTCACATTGCCTATCTCTCTTCTCCTCTGTCTTTCTCTCTCCCTTCCTTCTCACTTCTCTCACATTGCCTATCTCTCTTCTCCTCTGTCTTTCTCTCTCCTTCCTTCTCACTTCTCTCACATTGCCTATCTCTCTTCTTCTCTGTCTTTCTCTCTCCTTCCTTCTCACTTCTCTCACATTGCCTATCTCTCTTCTTCTCTGTATTTCCCATGGCAGTCCAGAGGGAGCAGGTAGTATTATTGTCTGAGGTTTTGATTATCCACCTAATGTCCTTTGTGAAACCATCACCTCTTCTTTCACGTCTCTGGGGTGCCCATCCTTTCTGCTAAGTGGCGTCTTCTGCCCCCCCTTCTCCCTCTCCTCGTGGCTGTAGCCTGTCTCTCTCCATGTTAAAGGGTTCATGGGATTAGACTGGGATTGATTGGCCAGTGAGACAGCACTGCTCACATTCTGGAACTAGCAAACAATTCACTGTATATGTATGCTCGGAATCAGGGCATTATGTCTGGGTATACATGTTTCCCATGCTGGCTATGCTATGGGAATGACTGTCCCTCTCAGGGGTTTGCATCATTCAAAGAATGTTTTCAGCTCAGAAATGTAAGGTGTATGTAGGTCTGTCTCCCCAGACAGAACATTGTGTCTGTGTTAATGTATGTCTGATCTGTTTATCTGCCTCCCCAGACAGAACGGTGTGTTAATGTATGTCTGATCTGTTTATCGGTCTCCCCAGACAGAACGGTGTGTCTGTGTTAATGTATGTCTGATCTGTTTATCTGTCTCCCCAGACAGAACGGTGTGTCTGTGTTAATGTATGTCTGATCTGTTTATCTGCCTCCCCAGACAGAACGGTGTTTCTGTGTTAATGTATGTCTGATCTGTTTATCGGTCTCCCCAGACAGAACGGTGTGTCTGTGTTAATGTATGTCTGATCTGTTTATCGGTCTCCCCAGACAGAACGGTGTGTCTGTGTTAATGTATGTCTGATCTGTTTATCTGTCTCCCCAGACAGAACGGTGTGTCTGTGTTAATGTATGTCTGATCTGTTTATCTGCCTCCCCAGACAGACCTGAGAAGCTGTGCGTGTGTTCAGACAGAGCTTAGTGTGTGTGTATGGAATGCCACAGGTGGTCAACATCTCTGTTTTCTTAAACACTGGGCCTGTCTGGTCTCGTCCAAACGGCAAGCTCACACACACAGCTTCTTGTTGTTCGTGTGTGTGGTTTTCTGTGTCTGTCTAGTGAAGTTTGGTAGCTGTTTGATCTTTAGGTTATGCTCTGGTATGATATACGGTGGCTGTTCATTAATTAGGCTTTAGCAGTGTGTGTTGAGAATCAGGCAGGCGGGCGGGGAGGGGTAAGGGAGGCAGGCGGGAGGGGGTGGGGGGGGCAGACGGGCAGAATGGGAGGCGGGAGGGGGAGGCAGACGGGCAGAATGGGAGGCGGGAGGGGGAGGCAGATGGGCAGAATGGGAGGCTGGAGGGGGAGGCAGACAAGCAGATGGAGGCCCCCAGGGCAGAGTCACCTGCAGCAGCTGTTGCCCCCAGGGCAGAGTCACCTGCAGCAGCTGTTGCCCCCAGGGCAGAGTCACCTGCAGCAGCTGTTGCCCCCAGGGCAGAGTCACCTGCAGTAGCTGTTGCCCCCAGGGCAGAGTCATCTGCAGCAGCGTCTGCCTCCTGTCCTGACAGACTGACACTCTCATATTTATGGGGGGGATGAGTCGACCATCTTTACTTTCATCACGTATTCCAATGTAATGTAAGGCTTAAAGGGACATTTTTCTTCTAATCATTGGTGTTACTAAAACAACTGTGTAATTTTAGACTGTAATCAGTTCCAATTCAGTGTGTATGTGTTTGTTCTGTTGTCTGTGAAGGTGTGGTAGGAATGTTGGTCTCTGTGTAAGCACTAGACTCTGGGTGGCCTAAACTCAGCATTCGCCAACCCCAGGCCCACCCCCCCACATGCCCCCATCCACATGCACCCCATACCCCCAACAGCTCTGTCAGCATGAGGTTGGGGGGGGGGTTTGTCTGACCTCTATTTTAATGCAGTGCTGACACACACCTGTGATGACCAACCAAACTCTCTTGTCCATCTACTGGGTCTCCAGAGTGACTGTGTGTGGTCCAGCCACAGAGACTTCCTGATTTTTATATACTAACAAACTCATGGCACAAGTGTCTCAAACACACAACAGCAGGCACCTGGCTATGCCGCCTTTGGTTGATCATAGGGTTGCAAAGTTCCGGGAACTTTCAAGAAATTCCCTGGTTGTCCAGAAATCCTGGTTGGAGGATTCCCGTCTTCCTGGTTTATTCCCTCTTGATTCTGGGAATTGGAGTTGGGCGGTATCCAGATTTTCATACCATTTCTGTACCATACCAGGGTATACGGTATTACCGGAAGTGCCCACGAGGGGCGCTATATATATATATATCTCTCTCTGTCTGGGTACCAGTCTTCGCTAACATTCCGCTCCTTGCCACCCAATCTCATTGCCAAAGAGTCTGGCCTTTCGGCAGTCTCAACGTGCAGCTAACTAGGCACGATGCTCTATTGTGAGGCTTAAAATCAAAGCAGAGGTTTTGTGATTGGGATTTGCAGCATGTGAGCTAGCAGCTTTGGGCAGACTGGTTTCGTCTAGACAAAAAACCGGTTGCTGAGCAACGGGATACCAACGTGTTCTGCTGTGATTGGAGGATGGCTGTGAGGGTTAAATCGAATCAGGATCAACTCCTCGGTTCTCCTCTCTCATTAATGATATAATACATTTTTGAAGATGGCAGAAAGGCCTGTCTTTGGCAATATCAAATCAAAGTTTGTCACGTGCGCCAAATACTTACAGTGAAATGCTTACTTACAGGCTCTAACCAATGGTGCGGGAAAAAAAGTGTGTAGGTAAGTAAAGAAATAAAACGACAGTAAAAAGACATTTGAAAATAACAGTAGCAAGGCAATATATATATCTGTTAGTCAGGCTTATTGCGGTAGTATGTACATGTAGGTATCGTTAAAGTGACTATGCATATATGATGAACAGAGAGTAGCAGAAGCGTAAAAAGAGGGGGTGGAGGGACACAATGCAGACAGCCCGGTAAGCCAATGTGCGGGAGCACTTGTTGGTCGGGCCAATTTAGGTAGTAGGGTAGGTAGGGTATGTACTAGAGGTCGACTGATTAAGCGGATCGGCCGATTCTTTAGGACCGATTTCAAGTTTTCATAACAATTGGAAATCTGTATTTTTGGGTGCTTGATTTGCCAATTTTTTTTTTAATGTAATTTATTTTTAAATATATAATTTTTTATACCTTTTTTATTTAACTAGGCAAGTCATTTAAGAACACATTTTTAATTTCAATGACAACCCACCGTTCCTAGGCTAACTGCCTCGTTCAGGGGCAGAACGACAGATTTTCACCGTGTCAGCTCGGGGAATCCTTACAGTTAACTAGTCCAACGCAATAATGACCTGCCTCTCTCTCCGTTGCACTCCACAAGGAGACTGCCTGTTATGCGAATGCAGTAAGCCAAGGTAAGTTGCTAGCTAGCATTAAACTTATCTTATAAAAAACAATCAATCATAATCACTAGTTAACTACACATGGTTGATGATATTACTAGATATTATCTAGCGTGTCCTGCGTTGCATATAATCTGACTGAGCATACAAGTATCTGACTGAGCTGTGGTAGGCAGAAGCAGGCACGTAAACATTCATTCAAACAGCACTTTTGTGCGTTTTTCCAGCAGCTCTTTGTTGTGCGTCAAGTATTGCGCTGTTTATGACTTCAAGCCTATCAACTCCCGAGATGAGGCTGGTGTAACCGAAGTGAAATGGCTGGCTAGTTAGCGCGCGCTAATAGCGTTTCAAACGTCACTCGCTCTGAGCCTTCTAGTAGTTGTTCCCCTTGCTCTGCATGGGTAACACTGCTTCGATGGTGGCTGTTGTCGTTGTGTTGCTGGTTCAAGCCCAGGGAGGAGCGAGGAGAGGGACGGAAGCTATACTGTTACACTGGCAATACTATAGTGCCTATAAGAACATCCAATAGGCAAAGGTTAATGAAATACAAATGGTATAGAGGAAAATAGTTCTATAATAACTACAACCTAAAACTTCTTACCTGGGAATATAGAAGACTCATGTTAAAAGGAACCACCAGCTTTCATATGTTCTCATGTTCTGAGCAAGGAACTGAAACGTTAGCTTTCTTACAAGACACATACTGCACTTTTACTTTCTTCTCCAACACTTTGTTTTTGCATTATATAAACCAAATTGAACATGTTTCATTATTTACTTGAGGCTAAAATGATTTAATTGATGTATTATATTAAGTTAAAATAAGTGTTAATTCAGTATTGTTGTAATTGTCATTATTACAAATAAATAAAAATTGACCCATTTTTAATCGGTATCGTCTTTTTTGGTCCTCCAATAATTGGTATCGGTATCGGCGTTGAAAAATCATAATCGCTTGACCTCTAGTATGTACATGAATGTATAGTTAAAGTGACTATGTATATAAGATTCACAGAGAGTAGCAGCAGTATAAAATAGAGGTTGGGGGGGAGGCACACAATGCAAATAGTCCAGGTAACCATTTGGTTACCTGTTCAGGAGTCTTATGTCCTAGACTTGGCACTCCGGTACTGCTTGCCATGTGGTAGTAGAGAGAACAGTCTGTGGCTGGGGTCTTTGACAATTTTTAGGGCCTTCCTCTAACACCGCCTGGTGTAGAGGTCCTGGATGGCAGGCAGCTTTGCCTCAGTGTTGTACTGGGCCGTATGCACTACCCTCTGAAGTGCCTTGCAGTCGGAGGCCGAGCAATTGCCGTACCAGGCAGTGATGCAACTGGTCAGGATACAAGGAGTGGAATGTTAGCTAATGAGACTTGTACTCCAACTAGAATGTCTCTGCTGTAACCAAGAAGCTTGATATTGACATCTAGCCACTTAATTAGCAAGTTAGCAAACCAAATGCAAAGCTGGAGTCCTGAGCTGGATATCATTTATTTGGCACATCTTAGATTTCTTATAGTTAAAAGCAGTGGCATAGCTGTCCCCAACACACCCCTTCTCCGAGTATACGTTATAAACGGTATATGGTATAAATCGTCCAAGCCTACTGTGAAATCTTAAACCGGGATTTGGGAAAACCATGGACGTTATTGGAAGTTCCTGGGATTTTGCAACACTAGTGGATCATAACCCCATATTCACCCTGAACTTTGGTTGTTTGTCAGTTAAATTAATGTTTGACTGTGTGTCAGATGTTGGAGCACCACTATGTGATTGATTTCAATCTCAATTCCTCTAGTCCCTCTGGCCCTGTAACTCCACAGCTTTAGCAGAGCAGCTTGACCTCTGACCTTGTGGTGTTATTGGTCTGTGATTGGCTGGCCGTCATGTTAAGTGTCCAGTTCCCATCCCCAGGGCTGAGTCATGATTTGGTGGGAGTTTCTTTTTCATTTGATTGACCTCTGACCCATTACTCCCACTGTGGATGGTGTGTGTGCCTCACCTCTGAGGTTTTGCATACAGATGTGTGGTCCATCTTCTGAAAAGAGAGATAGGAAGGAGGTAGAGCTGGGTGATATGGCCTACAAATCATAACTAATTTTCTTTCAAACCTATGGGCGAGTCACGATATCTAGACCAGTCAGCAGTAGTCAGATGAATTCAAGGCTTGTGAAGACATACCTAGGCTAAATAGAATCCTTCCACAACCATAACACCCAATAATGATGTTTTTAATCAAAATAGTCCAACCTGCTTTTCTTTTGCAATCACTGATCTCTCAAGTCTGTCTATTAATTTTTTTTACCAGAACCATGCGTAATGCACATTCACTAATAATGACGAACTTCTTGTAGCAAGTATTGTAGAAACGTAACACCGGTCTCATTAACAATCTCTTAAGCACAAGCCCACGAGCTAGTGAGGAAGTAGGCAGGTAATCTTTATTTTTCAAGTTTAGCCAACTTGGATCTACTTGCTAGCTAACAAGGTAGAACAGTTTAATTGTTATGAACACACCCTTCTGTCTGTCTCCAGCTGTTTGAACAGCGTGCTAGCCTGTCCACTTTGTTCAGATGATGAAATCAAGTGGCCTGCCTTATTTCTCAGAATGGGAACGAGTTTCCTATTCCTTATGTAATTGTTTTATGCTTACTGCACATTTTATAAAACAGACTAGACAGCTAGTATAACAGTCTTTGGTTAAAATGCTACTCGCAATGCCGCGCCGGTCGAACTGAGCATTCATTTCCCAGAATCTATGTTAATTGATACACACGTTTTAGTATCGCTCTGCTCGCAATTTTGAATAGTTGAGACATGAAAAGGGTATCGTTAGAAAGGTTATGTTGTCCTCTATTACCGTAAAATAATCTCTCCATGTGTCCCTTTCTGTTGGACCAAACCTCAAATGCAAGTAGCGTGTTGAAACCGCTTGTCAGATTCATATGTGATCTCTCACCTTTGTTGACGTGAGTGGCAGAGGGAGGGGCTTGGTGTGTGTGTGTAAACCATAGAGGAAGAGGCGACGCGAGAGGTTTCAATTACGCTAAAAACAGTCCAAAATAACCCTGATGTGTTTCTATGGGCTTATTTTGGACCTAAACTTGTCGCCCGCCTTTGGGACAACGACTCCCATTGTTAGGGTGGAGATGTGTAATGACAAGATGCACATCTCTGGTGTAGATGGGAAGGTGCGCACTGCACAGAAGAGTGAAAGAGACGAGACCAAAAAGACACCCGCTCGTGTAAAATAAAATAAAATAAAGGATTCTTGCGATACAGGCATTTGGAATATCGAGCATAAACATGCATTCAAATGAATTGGATTATATCGCTCAGCCCTAGAAGGAAGGCAGCCACACATGCAGGCTTCCTCTACCCCTCTCCTTTCAGATCCCTTTCCTTGCAAGGGAAATCAGAGCCCTGTGTTTGTTTATCTGCAGTGTGCTGATAAAGTTTCCAGTTTGTGCTATGGGGCCCAGGGGCACAGTTAATCTGCATTTGTCTCCTGAGTGACATCCCTCTCCCCATCAGAGGGGCACGGGGGAGCCAGCCAGGCACTGAGACCAGGGGATGTGGTAGGGCTTGATGTACTTATGGATGATTATGTATATGGGCTATAACAAGGACTATAGGAATGGGATTACAGTACAGCCACCTCTCTCCCCTTTCTCTCTCTCTCTGTCTGTCAGTGGGTGGGTGGCCATAGAAACACTTCTCTTCTGAGGGTCAGGAATCAAAGCCCTTGGTGAGAAGCACAGAGCTTAAGAGCCTGGGGAACTGTGTGGGTATGGGAGATTGTTAGAAGTGGGTATAATGGTCAGTGTATATTGTCTGTTACTGAAGCGGTGATTGAGTGATAGAGAGGGCCCTATGAAGCTGCTGCTGGTGGGAGCTCTGGGTTTCAGGTTGATGTTGGCGAAGGGGGATGTGTAATTTAGAAGGCTACTCTCTTAACCTCTGACCTGTCTCCTTTCGGCGCCTTGTCACACACACACCCACTGCAGTATGTTTTAACTTTACCAGACCGTTCCTCTGCTGGTCCCACTGGAGAACTGACCCTTGGCCTGTCTGATACTTGTTACTGATGCCTTGTGTCTCCTAGAATAGATCGTATTTATTCACATCCAGTGCTCTGAGTATGGAGAGAGGGGATACCATTGGATACCGCTGTGAATGGAAACCAGTGGATCTCAGCTGCTCTTCATCAGCCAATTGTTGCATCATTTGATCACCTCCCACCAGTTTTCTCAGCGCATACCACTACAGTCGTATGATTCTTCGATACTGAATCTGTTTCCCACAGAGCCACGGAGATGAAACGTGTGTGTGTGTGTGTGTGTGTGTGTGGACATCCTGTATGAGGGCGACAGTGAAGGAGATATCAAGTGTTCTCACTCATGTGTGGGGCCTCTCCTGCTGACAGTGTGATTTTTAAAAATGATTGAAGTTAGTTTGAATAGAAAACAGGAGCGCTGTTGAGGACTGAGGGAAGGCTCTACTTGTTGGTTATTCTGTTTCACACACGCATGCTCTCTCCCGCTACCCGGACTAGAAACAATCTACCTGGGCACACCTAAGTGATGTCACACATCTTCCTCCGTGGCGGGCTGACCGACCTACTTTGGGAGCCCCGGAGACAAGGATGTCCATTTTTTTTTTAGTGCTGTTTGTTTATTTGGGTGACTCCCAAACTGATCCAGTGGATTTGAATGTCGTCATTGTGGTGCGCTCATGGCTGGTATAAAATCACACACGTCTCTCTGCTCTGTAACCATGCCGATGCGGTCAGTGCACAGTGGCGAACAGTGTTGAAGTCTGATGTCACATTCCAGGTGTATTGATATTGTGTGAGCTGGGCTCTGAGCTGCTGATAATAGCAGTCCCTCGTTAGCTCCTACTGTGTCTCACAGCCTGTCCTCTGGAGCCAGAAACACACAGCGCCTCCCTCCCATAAGCTCTTTCCTCTCTCCCAGTCCCTTCCCTTCTCACCACCAGGGCAGACCAGAACATAAGCCCCTGCCTGCCTGTTATTAGCCTGCCCTGACACCCTCAGTCTGATAAGCTGATGAAGTCCAGCTGCTATGCAGACGCTCTGGCCTCTGAGTTCTGTTTGTATGGGCTCTGTGAACAAACAAAACCATTTTGTTTTGCTTACGTAGCTGTGATTGGATGTGTTGCTTCAGGTGCAGAGACCCAGTCAAGGTCTTGGTAGACAGGACAGGGGTCAGGTCTAGTAAGGGGGTTGCATATGCTGGTGGAGTTCACAACGGTCTGACTCTAATGGGCTCGCTCAGGTCTGCCAAAATATGGGGGGGGGGGGGGAACGAGCGTAGAGCAGCCAGTCTGTTGTCCCTGGCTCTCTAGCTTCGTGGCTCGAGAGCTCCGCCAGCATTCATCTGAGGAGAATGAAATGCTAGCCGTTCGATCTAAGCTGTGGGTGTTTTGGGAGAACACTGCACACAACACACTCCCATACTGGATTACACACACAAACGTGCGCTTTCTAACAGAATGGTAAATGATGGACATAGCTGTGATGGTCTTTGAAAGGGGGAACGGATGCAGCATTTGTATACTGGTCCTTTGCCGCAACTGCTTTGTTTGTCCACTGTAGAGGTGTCCAAATACCAGCCAATGCAAACAACCGTTTAGCTGTCCGCTGTTTCCTTTCTGTCCCCAAAGGCTGATGCACACAGGTCTGAGGCCCGAAAGGCCAAGCTCGGGCCTAAAGGCCAGTGGTCTGAAACTGGCAGGACCAACCCACAACCTAAAGTCTTAACACTGGCCATTGGTCAAGGCCCATCAGGGCCCAATCACAGCCCATGTAATCAGTAAATTGACTGTGTACTTTCAACTCTGTTCGTGTGTTCCTCTTGTCTAAACGCTGCTAATTCAGGTCCTGCGGTGCTGCTGTCTGCTTAGCAGATGATCCAGTCCTCTTTTTTTAAACAATTAATCCTCCCAGTGCCACTACCTCTGCCAAGGCCAAATCAGTCCAGACTGACTCAGCAGGACAGGAACAGCTGGCTCTGCCTCAGTCTAACTGATTGACTTGACTGGAACAAAAGCCTACCGACAACCACGCTGCACCCGCTTCCTTCTAGGAGCTGAGCGGTAGTGGAGAGTTCTGAAGAGGCTCTTAGTATTCAGCTCACACCGAGCGGCACTAGATACACCGGTAACTATGACATTTCGTAAAGTAATCTCTTTGAATTTAGTCCCAATCCCACTTTATTTATTCTAAAGCCTCTGTCAGAGCTCCTTCTCGATTAGGAGATTGAAGATTCCTATGTTCTCTCTTGCATTTTCCCCTGAATAGGCAGAAAAGTCATGGATAGAAACATGAGATTTTAACGCTGACTTCCCTCTGAACTCTGTGGTTCCAGAGTGGCCCAAAGGCTGACATCTGTGGGAGAAATGGTGAAAGAGAGGGAGGCTGAGCAGAAAACAAGCCCTTCAGAGAGGGGAGATGTGAACTTGAGAGAGGAGTTAATGTGCGGATGTTGAGCCTCTCGGGGCCACTCTTAAAGCCTGCTCCTCTACTCACCAAACATAAAATCCCAGCCTCTCCTTCAGCCTAGAGCTGCACGACTCAGCCCGTTTAACATGCCTCAGCCAGAGCAAGATGGACTGGGAGAAGAGGAGAGGAAAATAGACAGATAAGTGGAGGAGTTTTTTGATTCATTGCTTTTAGTGACTTCATGGTCTTTGTGTGGCCAAACTGGCCCAGTGGAAGATCCCTGGTGAATTACTGGAAGAACTTGTAAGTGTACTGCTCTTGCTCGCATCACTGCAGGCAGGGATATAAAGTGAACAGATTTCTGTTTGCTTGTCCTTCTGGCTCCCCCAGCTGTTTCTGCTACATTATATTAGTCCTGGCCAACAAGCCTGCTGGGGCCCCGTCTCAACGTGTTGCTGTGTGTTTCTGGCTCCCCCAGCTGTTTCTGCTACATTATATTAGTCCTGGCCAACAAGCCTGCTGGGGCCCCGTCTCAACGTGTTGCTGTGTGTTTCTGGCTCCCCCAGCTGTTTCTGCTACATTGTATTAGTCCTGGCCAACAAGCCTGCTGGGGCCCCGTCTCAACGTGTTGCTGTGTGTTTCTGGCTCCCCCAGCTGTTTCTGCTACATTATATTAGTCCTGGCCAACAAGCCTGCTGGGGCCCCGTCTCAACGTGTTGCTGTGTGTTTCTGGCTCCTGTTGGAGTGGAGGTTCTGTCAGAAGCATCACCATCACACTGACACTCCGATCTCAGTGTCTCTTCTCGCCCCCCCCCAAATCTTCCTGTACTCCTGCTCTTCTGTCTTTTGATCATGCTTCCTCCCTCCCCCTCTTTCCCCTCAGTGTAATGTGAGTGGGCTCTTTCCTATGAGAGAGTCTTTAAGCCCACTCAGTGTATGAACTGGCACAGAGATAGAGGGTTCTGTTCTCAGGTCTCCTGCTTTAGCCAGACAGACCATGTGATTTCCCCCAGCCACCCAGAACCAGTCTCCACTGCTGGAATGGGGCCAACCAGCCAGGTAAAGGCTAGACACGCACATGCACTCACACGGTCCATGCACACGCGTGCTCATGTAAGATGGCAACCTCACTACAACGCATCGAACCAACCAACACACACAGCCGCTCACAGCTTTATCAAAACCGTATGGTCTCCCATAAACCCAGACCCCCTTCCTGGCAAACGGGTTTCTTTTTGATGACTAATCTGTAGCTTACTACTAAATGCTCCTGCCTCAGCAACGTCTTAGTTGTACTTGTGTTGAATGTTTTTAATAGATTTTTTTAATCCCCCTCTCTTAAAGTGAATTCTGAATGTAGCCTAGTCCCTGGTTTAGACCTACACATGGCTGCCTCATGGGCCCTCGCTTTGTCCAGACTCCAGGAGAGGCTGTTTTTGATCAAAGCCAAGGACTGCAATTCCCAGGAGCCCCCACACTGCAGCCCAGTGACTAGGCCGTAAAGGGAAAATTGGTTTGGGTCAACGAGTGGCTACTCCTGAGGTGTGTGTGTTATAACTGACACTCGGGATGGGATGCAATGGCTCTTTGTATGTGCATTAGTCTGGATGAGAAAGACCTTTAGTGACCTGACCTAGGAATGAGGCTTGGGCGGTCTCCAGGGTTTTACGGTATTACTGGTGTAGCACACAAGGGTGTTGGAAAAACGCAAGGAAAGCCCATTGGGCCTCTATTACCAGAATACCCCCAAATTACGCAAGTAATAGTGAACTCGCATAGATGCTGTTAGCTGAATGCTAACTAACAAAAATGAACATATACTAATTGCAAAGATCAACAACTCCAGCTAATAGAGTTATACAGGCATAGCAAGTAGCTACAGAATGTCATTTTTCAGTGAGTGTGGACATTTTACAAGCGGAAGTGTGAAATTGTTCAGTTGCACAAAGTTGTGATTCATGCTTTTCTGATGGAAGAGCTGCATGTGTACACTGAGGGGAGAGGAGGAGGAGGAGGAGGAAGAAGAGGGGGGAAAAAACGCTAGTGGGAAGCACAGGGGAAAAAATAACTAATCCAGAGCTCTTTGGCTTCTCAAACACGGCAGAAAGCCGGTATAAGATATCTGTTGGCTAACATTTAATAGTAAATGGCATAGAAGTATGACTTCATCACCTCATGTGCACAACAGAGACTCGTGGACTCACCAGCTCCCGCTTTCTCCCGTTGTGCTATTTACAAACACTGGCTTAACTGTTCTGGGGAACTACGGTAAGCTTCATAATGTGAAGAACGCAATCTGCTTCATATCTTAACATTGCACAAGTTGGCTGAATATATTAACATAAAAAGTACTACAAATATTCCAATTTTTTGAAAAACCTATTAGGGATAGCAGGAGGAACCGGAAGATCGTTAGTGCCAGTACACCGAGCCAGTAGTACACCGAGCCAGTAGTACACCGAGCCAGTAGTACACCGAGCCAGTAGTAGAGTTGAGGACTAGTAAGATGTTCATGTGTGAGCCAGACCTCCATCTGTTCACTCCTCTATGGTGTGTTACTGTAGCTTTTACCCGTCTAGAGAAAGTGATAGTCCATTAACTTCAGCACTGCCCTACGCCCCTCCCCCGGCCCCACCAGCCCCCCCAGGAACTGCATACCCCTCTGACTTTGAATGACTCTCTTTCATAAGATTCACTACATTGTAAAGAGGCCCATAAATAGCCCTCAAAAAGACTTGCTGAGACGAGTTGCCATAGAAACCAGTGGTTGGAAGTTAGTCTTTGTCTTGGTTCCATGCAGGAGTGCGTGCAGGGGCAGTAGGAGCAGTAACGCTAGCTAGCTGCTCTTTGGCTCAATGAACAGACCTGTTTGAGGTCATCTGAGAGCGCTGGAGGTAGACTCTGATCTGTCTGGCTTCCTGAGGTAACCTTTACAGGACTCGGATAACCTTTTAGAGGACTCAGACAGGGCTAGTAAGTCTATTTATGGCTAAATTATGGCTAAATAGATTTACTATCCCTCTATCAGAGTCGACCCACTCCTCTTTTCTCCTGATCGGTGCTGTCTCCGTGTCCGGACTGATCTGCTCATTCTTACCTCCGGTTAGGGACATCAAACGTTCAACCTGCCCTATGGAGCATCCAGTCTAGAGTGCCTGGTTAGATTGTGCTTGGGAGCAATTAAAAAAAAAAAAAGCCTAAATGGTTAAACTAGTGAGATCTGATTATTGAACAAATCTTTGCTTTATTTCCTATCCTAAATTAAGGTATTTAATTGTTTTGCCATATCTAATTAATGTATATTACTCTGCTTTCCATGATGTGTACAGTATGTGCTACTACATTACACAAGCTGGTGTTTTGACCACATTGAATTGGGGGGAATTAAACATCGTTTTTACCTCCGATTGGGTGATGTTAGTATAAAAGTTTAGTCAACAAGATGACACGATCATTTGCTTAAACAGAGCAATATCTTTATTTTGGTACTGTTGATTTTGTCATACACGCTGGAGGTTGCAGGACTTAGAATGCAACTGTCATTTTCTTTCTCAAATGGCACCGATAATTAGGGGGGAGGGATCTCTCTAAAAGTTGCTGGCCACACCAATACGCTGACTTGACAGTCAAACTACCACTTAAATAACAGTGACAACCAATCGTTGTCACTAGGGATCTGTCCACAGGAGCCCAAACCACTCCAAATGTAGCATGCATCTGTCAGAAAATCTATTCAAAAGTCCCAAATCGCCAGTTCACAAATGTCTTACTCATTACTTTCTTTCTACTTTCTGAAAATATCACATTTTGTGACCACTGTGTCTTCTCCTTCAGTGTGGAACTAAGCATGTCATTGGTCTACAAGTAATTTTGCAGTGTGGAACAGACAGCTGTGTGTTATGTGCTAGGCTATGGTCAGTTGGTCTACATGTCAATCAACCTGTCTGCCAATCACGGGAATTTGGAATGTTCTGATGCCGGGCATCCTGGTGGTTGGCGGAGTGGCGTGGAACCCAGCCTTTGTTCTCTCTCTCTTAGGGCTTCATTAGTAACATAGTCAAACAATAAACCGTCAATTCGCAAGCTCAGGCCTCTGTCTGTTGTTCATTTATGATCTAGTCAGGTCATTACAGTAACATAGTCAAACTGCGCTAACCAACGAGAGGAAGGCCTATTCCTGATCGGGCACATCTGGTTGTCACCTTCAGCATTTGAATGTTTTGAAGTGTCCTGCGCAATATTAGTCTTTATTAGTTGAGTGATAACCAATGTAATTTGCTAGGTCATAATTTTTTCTTCAAATGCGCTGTTGAAAATGATGTTTTACTGGTTTAAAAGTAGCCTAAGCTTCTTTCAACTCTCATCTGGCTACATGCTGATCAGGGCTTGCGCACGCAACTCAATGTTAGGAAGGTGTTCCTAATGTTTGGTATACTCTGTGTATATTCATTGGCTATGTCATATACTACTTGACAAAGTAATATAAATTAAACACTTCTAAATGCAGATGGCTGTCTTCTACAAATTGTCCACTATCCAGTGATGCACACATTATTTCCAGATTCCGTGTGGTTTTTGAGCTGTGCTAGTATTAACAGGACGTGCAACCTCCATGTCACCCTCTCGCGCAATTGATTTCAATGTGATAATCGATAGGAGTGATTGACACGTGTTGCATTTCTCTTTCTGTTTTGGTGACCCACGTATCAAAATGCAATATTCCAAAATGTTGCTGACTGTGTTCTGCAGGTTGTCTTCTAACCAGAGACGTGGAGGACCCCCCCCCGTAAATCTTTGAGCGATTTTACAGTGTTTTCAGAAAGTATTCACACCGCTTGACTTTTTACACGTTTTGCTGTTACAGCCTGAATTTAAAATGGATTACATTTAGATGCGGTGACACTGGCCTACTAACAATAACCCATAATGTCAAAGTGGAATTTGTTGTTTTTAGACTTTTTATTTATTTTTATAATTAAAAATTAAAATCGGGGATGTCTTGAGTCAATAAGTATTCAACCCCTTTGTTATGGCAAGCCTAAATATGTTCAGGAGAAAAACATTTCTTAAGTCACAAGTTGCATGGACCCAGTCTGCAATAATAGTGTTTAACAATGTTTTTAATGACTACTATCTATGTACCCCACACATACAATTATCTTTAATGTCCCTCAGTTGAGCAGTGAATTTCAAAGGACAAGGGAGTTTTTTTTTTTAGGATAAAAAGAAACGGAATAGAGCTAAGCACAGGCAAAGTCCTAGAGGAAAACCTGATTTCAGTCTGCTTTCTGACACACTGGGAGACATTCACTTTTCAGCAGGACAATAACTTCAAACACAAGGAAAAATCTATATTGACTTAAATAGGCTTGAAAATCTATGGCAAGATTTGAAAATGGCTGTCTAGCAATGAGCCACAACGAGCTTGAAGATTATAATTTTTTAAAGAATAATGTGCAAATACTATACAGTCCAGGTGTTAGAGACTTACACAGAAAGACCACTGTAATAGTTGCTAGAGGTGCTTCTACAAAGTATTGATTTAGGAGTGTGAATACTTAGGTAAATGAGATCTGTATTTCCTTTTCAATAAATGTGCAAACATTTCTAAAACCAAGTGTTATTTCATTATGGGGTATTGTGGGTGTGTGAAGGTGACACAACAAAATGTGGAACAAGGGAAGGGGTATGAATACTTTCTAAAGGCACTGTCTCAAACATTATTTTACCATAATCAAAATCAATTTTTGGCATATAGTGTACTATATTTGCAGGTTAGCGTTTTTTGTCATGGTGTGATTCATTTATTGAAATAGCAGACATCACAACTGGTTTGCCCTGCCTACTCTGACTAGCTCAAATGAACCCCCAATTGAAATATTCATTAGGTCCTAAACTATGGATTTCACATGACTGTGAATACAGATACAGTGCATTATGAACGTTTTCAGACATTTTGGTACGGGCAGCCACTATGTTCTTGGGGACCTTCAGTGCTGCAGACATTTATTTGGTACCCTTCCCCAGATCTGTCGACACAATCCTGTTTTAGAGCTCTACAGACAATTCATTCAACCTCATGGCTTGGTTTTTGCTCTGACATGCATGGACCCTGTCAACTGTGGGACCTTATATAGACAGGTGTCTGCCTTTCCAAATCATGTCCGATCAATTGAATTTACCACAGGTGGACTCTCAAGGATGATTAATGGAAACAGGATGCTCCTGAGCTCAAGTCGCATTGCGAAGGGTCTGAATACTTAAGTAAAGGTGTGTGTGTGTGTATATATATATATATATATATATTTTTTTTTTTTAAATAAATTTGCAAATATTCAAACCTGTTTTTGCTTTGTCGTTATGGGGTAATGTGTTTAGGTTGATTTAGAAGAGTTTATTTAATCCATTTTAGAATAAGGCTGTAACCTAACAAAGTTTTGAAGTCAAGGGGTCTGACTACTTTCCCAAATGCACTGTATGCATCTGTTGGTCACAAATACTTAATATTATTATTTGTTTTTAATGTAGGAGTGTGGATTAGAAAACCAGTCTATCTATTGTAACCACAATTTTCCTCGCACGACACATCTCCCTCGCATAGTGTTGATCAGGCTGTTGATTGTGGCCTGTGGAATGTTGTCCCACTCTTCAATGGCTGTGCGAAGTTGCTAGATATTGGCACAAACTGGAACACATTGCCATACATGTCGATCCAGAGCATCCCAAACATGCTTAATGGGTGAAATGTCTGAGCATGCAGGCCATGGAAGAACTGGGGCATTTTGAGCTTACAGGAATTGTGTATAGATCGTTGCGACATAGGGCTGTGCATTATCAATTTGAAACATGAGGTGATGGAGGAGGATGAATGGTACAACAATGAGCTTTAGGATCCCGTCACGGTATCTGTGCATTTAAATTGCCATTGATAAAATACAATTGTGTTCGTTGTCCATAGATTATGCCTCCCCATACTACAACCTCACCACCACCATGGGGCACTCTGTTCACAACGTTCACATCAACAAACTGCTCACCCACACCAAGCCATGTCTGCCATCTAATCTGTACAATTGAACCGGTATTCATCTGTGAAGAGGACACTTCTCCATCGTGCCACTGGCCGTCGAAGGTGAGCATTTGTCCACTGAAGTCAGTTACAACGCCGAACTGCAGTCAGGCCAAGACCTTTGGTGAAGATGATGAGCATGCAGATGAGCTTCCCTGAGATGGTTTCTGACCGTCTGTGCAGAAATCATTTGGTTGTGCAAACTCAGTTTCATCAGCTGTCCTGGTGGCTGGTCTCAGACAATCCCGCAGGTGTAGAAGCCGGATGTGGAGGTCCTGGGCTGGTGTGGTTACACATGGTCTGCAGTTGTGTTGGATATACTGCCAAAGTCTTTAAAACGACGTAGGAGGTGGCTTATGGTAGAGAAATTAACATTAAATTCTCTGGAAACCGCTTTGGTAGACATTGCTGCAGTCAGCATGCCAATTGCACGCTCCCTCATCTTGAGAAGTGGCGTTGTGTGATCTTTTAGTGTGATCTTTTATTGTCCACCAGCACAAGGTGCACCTGTGTAATGATCATTCTGTTTAATCAGCTTTTTCATATGCTACACCTGTCAGGGGGATTATCTTGGCAAAGGAGAGATGCTCACTAACAGGGATATGAACAAACATTTTAGAGAAGCATTTTGTGCATATGAGAAATTCCTGAGATCTTTTAGCTCATGAGACATGGGAACAACACTTTACATGTTGCGTTTATATTTTTGCTCAATGTTGTTAATTATTTCCTCGACCTTAGTCCTTTCCCTGCTTATGATCCACAATCAGAAGCCCCCCCCCCACCCACCCCAAGATTGGATTGTATGTACAGAGAGGGATCAGAGAGAGAAGGCAGGGAACAGGGAAGGCTGCGCTCTCCCAGTGGTCATAAACGAGACCATTAGGAAGCAATTTAAAGTAATGGCACATTAATGAAAACAAGATGGCTACTGCCCGTAGAATTCCACACTTCCACATTGTGTCACTCCCTTCCTGTGTGCTTTCTCAACTCTAGGGGAGACTCATCAGTAAACAATGACATGTTAAATGAAGACCGAATTCCATGTGCTGGTTGGAGAAAGATACTGTTTTGTCCAGGAATGTCTGGGATCTTTCTGGCTTGGGGGAGGGGGGGGGCTGACAAAGACCGAGCCCAGGGGCGAAAGACAGGAGGTTTGGCTGGAAGAAGAACCGCTCTACAGTCCTCAATCCTCCCAAACTGGGGACTGGAGTTTTCTTTGGCCAAGGTTTTTTGTTGTCTATGATCAGCGTAGACCTCACTTCCCTAAAGGCACCTGTAGTCAAAGGACTGTGTGTCCGATGGCCATCGATGGCAGTTCCAAACAGTATTCTTACTGTTACTTGGTAGAGTAGCTGTGTGATGAGCAGCAGACATTCTCTTCATAATCTACTACAGTCAATCTAAATCATGGCAGGTATACAGCCTATGATTGCTCAGTTAAAATGGCAGATTGTTTTTCTAGTGCTGCTGTCGTCATTGGTGGCTAGGGTTAGTCTAGTCCACAGGCGATGACCTAAGCTTACCCCTGTCTGTCTTTCTGCGTGTGTCTGTATGCATATAGTGTTTTGTGTAGTTGTCTGTTTGCTCGCTGGTGGTTGACATCTGGCTGTGCTTTGGAGCAGAACAGTGTTGTAATGATTCGATGCCGTGGAAGTGAATAGTATTACAGCCAAATCCACGTAGCACTCCACTCAGGTCTAATTGCATTATCTCTGATGACGGTAGGATTACACACACCATCTGATGCCAGACAATATTGCCTTACACCAGGGTTCCCCAACTGGCGGCTCGCGGGTGACTTCTATACTCCCCCCCAGGTTTTGAGCAAAAAAAAAGTAACTCTACTGCCAATGTTTGTCTATGGTGTTTGCATGGCGGTGTGCTCGAATTTATATACCTGTCAGCAACTGGTGTGGCTGAAATCCACTAATTTGAACAGGTGTTCACATGCTTTTATGTGTGTGTGTATATATATATGTATATATATATATGTGTGATCGTATACAAATGTAAGCAAGGTTTGAAATTGTTTTAGTCAAATATGATATCTGTTTGGACTTATTGTGGTCAATTTGCAGTTATTTGTAATTATGTTTCGGTCCCCTGACCATCTGCTCAAGAAAAAATCTTCCCGCGGCTGAATCTATTGATGATCCCTGCACTCACACGCAGCCTGATACTGCTGTTCTTACACAAACACATTTTCTGCAAATTAGAGAGTGCATAGTTGTGGATGGAAATAGTGTGTTTGTGTAGTCAGCCTCTGTCATGCATGATGTGGAAGTATGTGTACTTGTTGTTCAACTGCAGTCCTCACACCACATCACACTCAGTAGGCCTGTGATGGTGTACTGTCATATCATGTGCTTAAATCTAGAACCAAGGCAGAAATGACTAGTTGTGGCCTGTAGTCAGATTCTCATTAGAGGTGCAATGGTGAGATAAAGCTCCCTGCTCGGCTCTGCTCTGTCTGATACAGAGTTATGCTGATGAATGATGACTTCCATTAAACATTTCATTCGGAGCAGCTGTTAATGTGGGCTGGAGCAAGAGAGGGGGAGAGGTCGAGGAGGGAGGGAGGGAGGGAGGAAGGAAGGAAGGGACTAGAGCAAAAGTTTACCCTCTTCCCTTGGCTGTATTTAAAGCCTTAGTATCTATTGATCTCCATCTCATTGCTCTCCCTGGAAAGGGAGCCCCTGCCACATCAACACACCGGTATCAAGGCTTTATCTGTGGGAGCGGAGAGGCTGAGGAGCAGGGAAGATGTTCCCTGACGCAGTCTGTTCTGTCTGCCTCTCTCCGGATGGGGGTGAAAAGCCAATCGAGATTGTACCATTTGTGTGGGTGTGGGGGATGCTCTCCCTCTTTTATAAACAAGAGGTCATTGGCATCAACTGGTACATTGTGAAACCCAGTCGTACAGTGACTAACACACTCATGGCGGGAGGGCTGGCGGCCAGTTGTTTGGACTGGACTGAAGCCTGGATTAGACTCCTTCATGTTGGTCCAGTTCAGACACATTCGCATAGTTTCCATGGTTGCAAAACGGAAACGACCCCCCCACCATCCTTTTTCCATCTCATTCATGCAGACCAACTCTTCCATTCAGAAGCCCCCCCTCCCTCTCTTCAACCCCACGACCCCTACTCTACACTATCTCTCAAACTGGGATGGAACAGGGAAATGTACATCTGCTGACGGCTCCTCTTGTGTGAGGCAAGTAGCTGGGGTATCGAGTTGAGGGAGAGAGAGAGTCTGTGTGGAAAGCACTACTGGACTGCAGAGCACTGGGTTTGTGTGGAGCGTAAAGTCAATACTCCATACACTGACTGTAGTTGTTGTGTACTGACCATTGTTGAGTCTAAAGGGCCCTACACACCCTATGCAAACAGAGCGTCGTATACGGTCCGTTCCAACATTTTAGCCACACAAAGGTACGCAGAAAGCGCCGCTCAGTCACTGCGTTTTGCGTACGGTGTGTAGCGATCTTACGGGTGGATAACGAACAGCCACGTCATGAAAATGAGGCGACCTGAATGTGCCAACAGTCTGAATGTACACACTTTTATATCCGTTTGTCCTTCTTTTTTTTGGTCCCTTTCTCCTCTCCCTCTTCTGCATAACATGCCGTGTTATTTTTAAACAAGTAGCAGCGCTTTTAACGTTAATGTGCATTTACATCTGGGGGGGCTGCCTGGCCCCTTCTTCTCTCTCCCCCAGACCCTCCCACCCCCCTTAGCCCTGACCACCTTGTGCAGCGTGTGATTGGCTGTGAGGTCCTGGCAAGACGGAGCCCAGGTCTAAGCAGGGCTGTGTGATTGTGCGCGGGTGGGTTAATGTCTCCCTGGCTCAGCATCACAGCTCTGTGTTCTGTACTCTCGTTCTCGTCTCAGCCGCGAAACACTTCATTAGCCTTTAACGAGACCACAGCGCCTGCCTGCGCCAAACTCTACTTTCACCTCTCTCGCACTCTCTCTCTCTCCCAGACACTCCCTCTCTCTCCCCCGGACCCCCTTTCTATCACCCATTTTCTCTTTCCCTATTTCTCTTTACCTTTGACTATCTTTCTCCCGTTTTCTCTTTAATGCCTAGTTTCTTTCCTGTCAGTGTTTGGATCCAGGCACTGTTGGTAGTGATTGTGATTCTGAGCACTTCTAAAGGCCTCTAACAGAGTACAGGGAGGGATAGGAAGGGGGTAGAGGATTTTTGGATGGGTGCCCTCCTCTTGGACAGCCATCCTGAATGGGGCTCATTGATCCCCCTGGTACCCCCTCTGTGTTCTCACCCCTGAATGGTCCTTTCAGGGCTCCGGACTAGCAGGTCGAGACCACCAAGCCTTCCTGTGTAAGAGAACTGGGCCAGGCCCAGGGCGTTTAGACTGCTGCATCACCCCCCCGGCCAGCCACAGACACCCAAGCTCATCACAGTCTCACTCTGATCCTGTACTACAACCGACTTTTTCACTTAAAGGGGCCCTAACAAGACACATTCAGTGTCGCGCGCACACACACACACACTCCGACAGATGCAGGTTTTGTTTACTCCTGGTTTTGGGAATGCAGTTTTCTTGTCTCTTTTATTGCTTCTTTCTTTCTGCTCCCATAGCAAGTAGGCCTTCCTTTGGTTTCCATAGTAACTGGTGTCTGTTTTGGGCCGAGCTTCTTTTAGGTACATCGTTTTGAGTCTCTCTTTCGGTTAGAGAGAAACAGAGAGGTGAATGCCGGTGAGAGTGGTGACTGAGGCCTTCCCTGACTTGGAGGAAGCCAATGATTCAGCTGAGGGAGGGATGATAGACCGCAACACCCTCACTCACCACTAGCCTATCTGAAAGTGTTCCTCTGTCAGGGTGGTTTATTCCTGATTCCCTCGTGTGTGTGTGTGTGTGTGTGTGTGTGTGTGTGTGTGTGTGTGTGTGACCCATCACTACTACCCCTCACTGTGTTCTTGTCCCAAGTGGCTCTGGTCTTCAGTTACATTTTTCAAAACCCAGAGAGGTGTATGTGCTTCTGAGTGGTGCTCCATCAGTCCTGATATTTTGGGTCTAGCCTGAACTCTCTTTCTCTCTCTCCCTCTACAGGGTGTACCCCAGCTGCCCTGTGCCAAGGCCCTGTACAACTACGATGGCAAGGAACCTGGGGACCTCAAGTTCAGTAAGGGTGATGTCATCATCCTGCGACGTCAGGTGGATGAGAATTGGTACCACGGAGAGATTGGCGGAGTCCACGGTTTCTTCCCCACCAACTTTGTCCAGATCATCAAGCCACTGCCGCAGCCCCCGCCACAGTGCAAGGCCCTCTATGACTTTGAGCTCAAAGACAAGGAGGCAGACAAGGATTGCCTGCCCTTTACTAAGGTGAGTTATAGACAACTGTACTAGTGTTGCACGGTATACCTGCATCGCAGTACCAAAGCGTAATAATACTTATGATCCCAACATTTTAGAATACTGTAGTACCGTTTTCATATAATACTATTAACTTTTTCGGCCCTACCAATCTAAAGAACCCCACTGGCGCCTGTTGTAAAATGTTTCTAAAGTCAGTTTAAGTTCAGTAACTAGTCTCTTGTATGCACCGGTCCAATGTCCAGTTCACTTTCATGCGCATATCACATGTGGCAGATGTGATCAGCCAGCCACATCCCCTACCAGCCCTCATCCACCTGCTTCTCTCAGCATCCTCTACCAGCCCTCACCCACCTGCTTCTCAGCATCCCCTACCAGCCCTCACCCACCTGCTTCTCTCAGCATCCCCTACCAGCCCTCATCCACCTGCTTCTCTCAGCATCCTCTACCAGCCCTCACCCACCTGCCACATCCCCTACCAGCCCTCATCCACCTGCTTCTCTCAGCATCCCCTACCAGCCCTCATCCACCTGCTTCTCTCAGCATCCCCTACCAGCCCTCATCCACCTGCTTCTCTCAGCATCCCCTACCAGCCCTCATCCACCTGCTTCTCTCAGCATCCTCTACCAGCCCTCACCCACCTGCTTCTCTCAGCATCCCCTACCAGCCCTCATCCACCTGCTTCTCTCAGCATCCCCTACCAGCCCTCATCCACCTGCTTCTCTCAGCATCCCCTACCAGCCCTCATCCACCTGCTTCTCTCAGCATCCTCTACCAGCCCTCATCCACCTGCTTCTCTCAGCATCCCCTACCAGCCCTCATCCACCTGCTTCTCTCAGCATCCCCTACCAGCCCTCATCCACCTGCTTCTCTCAGCATCCTCTACTAGCCCTCATCCACCTGCTTCTCTCAGCATCCTCTACCAGCCCTCATCCACCTGCTTCTCTCAGCATCCTCTACTAGCCCTCATCCACCTGCTTCTCTCAGCATCCTCTACCAGCCCTCATCCACCTGCTTCTCTCAGCATCCTCTACTAGCCCTCATCCACCTGCTTCTCTCAGCATCCTCTACCAGCCCTCACCCACCTGCTTCTCTCAGCATCCCCTACCAGCCCTCATCCACCTGCTTCTCTCAGCATCCTCTACCAGCCCTCATCCACCTGCTTCTCTCAGCATCCCCTACCAGCCCTCATCCACCTGCTTCTCTCAGCATCCTCTACCAGCCCTCATCCACCTGCTTCTCTCAGCATCCTCTACTAGCCCTCATCCACCTGCTTCTCTCAGCATCCTCTACCAGCCCTCATCCACCTGCTTCTCTCAGCATCCTCTACTAGCCCTCATCCACCTGCTTCTCTCAGCATCCTCTACCAGCCCTCATCCACCTGCTTCTCTCAGCATCCTCTACTAGCCCTCATCCACCTGCTTCTCTCAGCATCCTCTACCAGCCCTCATCCACCTGCTTCTCTCCGTCTGCCCTCCCTGCACATCTATTCCTCCATCAGTTTTGTAAATATAATATAGCCTTGATGGAGACCCTGATCAGTCTTCTGTTACATTCGATACATTGGAGCAGAGCACAGAGCGAGCAAAGTTGATACATTGTATATCATTTCATCCCTGATATAACAAGAGCACAGGCCAGTCTAGGCTTTGCAAGTTCGCTGCCATGCAGCAGTGCCAGAGAAGAAAACAGCTCTGCAACAGCATGGTTAACGACATAGAAAATGTAAAATGGTATGAAAGAAATGTAGACTCGTATAACCGGAGCTAACGTTTTATTTTCTTCCTGCTCACATTTGATATAATTTCACAAACCATGTCGCGAGATGTTTTTAAACCAATCCCGGACAGCTAATTATTGGTTTGATAACACACAATTTTCAGTCATGTTACCTAGCTAGCGAACAACCTGGTAACCTCACAGTAGATGTAGGCTAATTTGATTGACAAAGGAAGAAAGGAAAAGGGTCTGCTAGTCACAAGATGTTTATTCAAAGGTAGGATTCATATAGGCCTAACTATACTGAAAATCTATCTTTTTCTGGTGCACCTTACATTCTGTTTGGTGCCTAACATTTTTTTAAAGTTGGGAGTCGTGTGTGTGTGTGTTTCAGTGTGCTTATGAGTGGTGTGTGTGTGTTTCAGTGTGCTTATGAGTGGTGTGTGTGTGTTTCAGTGTGCTTATGAGTGGTGTGTGTGTGTTTCAGTGTGCTTATGAGTGGTTCTGTGTGTGTGTGTGTGTGTGTGTGTGTGTGTGTGTGTGTGTGTGTGTGTGTGTGTGTTTCAGTGTGCTTATGAGTGGTGTGTGTGTTTCAGTGTGCTTATGAGTGGTGTGTGTGTTTTTCAGTGTGCTTATGAGTGGTGTGTGTGTGTGTGTGAACTGAAGAGTAGGTTTCATGCTGTGTTTTCTCCTTACTGACACAATGACATGCAGAAGGTTATGCATGTATATTCCTTCCTCCAATTCCTCCAGCGAATCACAGGTAGACCTTTGCATATATGAGAAATTACCCATTCTATGTTATACATTGAACAGTGTGACGTTAAATTCAGTATGTGTTGTATTGGGTAGAAGTGTGAACATCAGTCAGATTGGTTGTGTAGCACATGAGCGAGCATAACCCCCCCAATTACTACTTGGTATCGTGATACTTGGCCTGGTATCGTTTGTAAAATGTGGGTATCGTGATACTTGGCCTGGTATTGTTTGTAAAATGTGGGTATCGTGACGACACTAGACTTTACAGACGTACCACATAGGACATAGTAGCAAGAGTTTTAATTACAACCTATACTGTTTATTTTCTAAGCTGTCATTTTCCTGTTTTTGGAGCATCTAACAGCTCAGCAACTGTTGATTGTAAAAGCTCTGTGGCTTAACCCTGACCACACTCTGAGTGCGTTCGTGGCGGTCTTTGTGGACGTGTCCTGCTAAGCTTATGCAATACATTTCCCCTCCTAGTGTAGAGGACCAGTTATCCACGCTCACACTGCACCTGCGCTACCATTGCTAAGCGAGTTGGAACAAATTATTTTCCAATCGTTTCGTTCTGAACAGAACCATTTTTTTTCTTCATTCCACTGTTCTAACCAGAAAAATAAAGTTCTGAACCGGTTCAAAACCCCCCAAAAAGTACCGGTTTATATTGTTCCTTTTTTAAACCTCAAATACATGGGGCGTGAGATACAACCGCCATTTTTCAGGTGGGGAGAGGGTGGAGCTGGAGTCTTGACCTGAAGCGCTGGGCATCTTATGACAACGTGTTATCTGAATTAGATTACATTATAGTATCCTTAACTAGCATTGAAACAGTTAAGTTCTTCTCTAATTAAAAATGTCTCTCCCTAATTTCTGAATCACAGTTGTAACATTGTCAGCATTCTACAGTAACCTATGCAGTGGCAGGTAGCCTACACATGCACTGACAGGCAGACACTGGAACATGTGTCTGAGTGACAGAGTGAGGGCTTTGCATAGACGCTACAAACTGTCACATGAATAGAGCTTTGATGTGATTTTTGTGGGACTGGGAAAAAAAAATGGCCAGAACGTAAAAGAACGGCATTAACCGGTTCCCATATGTTTAAAATAACGGTTCTGTTTCAGAACAGTATAAATGTAAAATAATTGTTATTTTAACATATCCCTGAACCGGTTTCAACCCCTGTTGCTAAATTACTTCATTCCTGGATCTATTCAAATATAGCCAATGGGTCATTACTTTCTATCTTTGACTTTTATAAGCTGTCTGCTGTTTTTTATGTCTTATGAGCAAAATCTGTAACAAAGGAAAGTGCTTGGCTTGTTCCTTTCTAAACAGGATCCAGTTTATTGCTCTTATAATGCAGTCTAGCCTTAATGTGGGCACTTCCTTTCAGTTTTTAATAAAACATGGTCTCTCTCTCTCTCTCTCTCTCTCTCTTCATAAAGGATCTAAAACTCTGCTGGTTAGCAGCATCTTTAATGACAGTCTGCCCGGTAACAAACTCTGTATATTTTCTCTTCTAGGATGATATTCTGACTGTGATTCGCCGAGTGGATGAAAACTGGGCAGAGGGAATGCTGGGGGATAAAATAGGAATCTTCCCCATATCATATGTCGAGGTAAGCGAAATGTTCCTCCAGGTGTTAACCGGAGTGTCCCTGATATGTCCAGGGGACAATTTTACCTCAGGAAGAGGTTGGAAAATGCTGAGTGTGTTAGTGCTATCATTTTTGCTTTATTAGACATCTTGCAAAATGTGCACATTTAGTGCTCTCTCTGCTCTCCCCTGTTGCTTCGCCCCTGAAAACGGTCAAAATATATTTCACCAAAGTACTAAACATGCCAGTAGATTTACTGCTGATTGGGCATCCTGAGGTAATTCACAGTCCTACTAAAGCCTCACTGATCACTGCTGTTTTAGTAGAGAACTGTCTGCTGGGATGATGAACCTTACCTGTGTAATAGACCTGAAACATAACTGGAGAATGTAGAAGTAACATGCAGAAGTAACCAGTGGCACTATGAGAACCTTTTAGAACATCATTTCTCTCTTAATGGAGGAGCATGGTAGAGAGAAACACAGGAGTGGGCGGAGACACGTCATAAAAGGAAGCACAATTTGAGGAAGGCAAGACCTTTTTCCGTGTGAATGCTTTTGTGAAGGTAATCTTTGACTCTGACGTCGAAATTGACATTCTTCGAAGCAGAGGAAGAGAAAGGCCCTATTTATGTGACAGATTTTTAGGTTTGTCTAATATCCCGACGGGGGCATCTTTGAAGGGAATGGATGCGAAACCATTCGTGCATATACAATTGGCTGTGTTTTCACAGCAAGAGACATACTATGTGTTCCTCCAAGGAAGACATTTTTCACTCGTGTCTCGCACAGGTTACACAAATATCCAAATGATGAGCACTGTACATTCAGCATATGTCACACAGTAAATATCTTTTTAAAAGAAAATATGAACAATTCTGGCACTGTCATAGAGGACAAACTCAAATCTAGGTCTTGCATAACCACACTTGATTATGGATGGGGAGTTCTGTCTGTGCAGTGATTCTATACTGATACCCGTTCTATATTTGGCTGTATATACTTGGCTGTACATCTGATCTAGTGCTACGTGTGTACACGGGACCACTTGGTGAACCCAGCTTAGCACTGCCTCTCCTCAGGATTGGTGTGAAAATTCTCCGCTTTGATGTTCTAAGTAGAGGAAGAGCAGCTCGGGGCTATCTGTGTCGTGGAGTGCTCCCTCGTCCTCCCTGTGATTAGCTAAACCCTTTTTAGTGTTCCTCCTTTGATTCCTGCCTCACACGAAAGAGGCCGTGAAGGCCTGCAGTCTCCTCCGCTCGCTGGCTGCCTGAAAACCCTCCACTCCCCCTGAGCCCAAGGTCCTCTCTCAACCCCCTGGCACTGGCTGTATTCTCAGCACACTGCTTTCTCCCATCAGATAAAGGCTGGTTTTCACTACGGCTAGTTTCATTATGAGGAGTGACCGCTTTCATTATCATATTAACAACTCCCTTTCTCTCCTATCTACCCCTCCACATCCTGCTCTCCATGTTCTCCCTTCACCTTTCCCCACCTTCCCTTCCCTATATCATCCTGTTCCCTCTCTCTTTCTGTAGTTTAACTCTGCGGCCCGCCAGCTGATTGAGTTAGACAAGCCTGGGGACTCCAGTGGGGACTCTGGCGAGGGGGCCTCGTCGGGCCCCCAGAGTAACGGGGGCCCCCACCGGGCCGGGGAGAAGAAGAACAGTAAGAAGCGCCACTCGTTCACCTCCCTCACCATGTCCCACAAGCCCTGTCTGGCCCCGCCCCCCCAGAGACACTCCATGGAGATCAGTGGGCCGGTCCTCATCAGCTCCTCCAACCCCACGGCAGCCGCACGCATCAGCGAGATCAGCGGAGGACTGTCCTGCAGCGCACCCTCACAGGTGAGATAGGAGGTAGAGGGAGCTACTGCGTTCCGTCTTGTCCAGTGTCTTTGTACTGTTTGGTTAGGGGCCTTGTATTCAACGAGGAAGCCACTAAATCGAGAGAACCTTATGTCTGAAGCACTCTTGTATATGATGAATGGAATAAATTTACCCAGAACCTAAAGTCTATTGTACCTAGTAATGAATTCCTCCACAATTTACTGTAGACTTTTGTTCTGAACAACCCCCTTAAAAAACAGAATTGTAAAAACCGTCAAGTTGGCCAGCAAAACAGCTAATTGGTCTATGGGTGGGTGTCTGTACTATGGACTAGTGTATAATCACTGCCATTGATTTCGTGGGATAGATGATGATGGACTTGTCACTCTGTCACCAGATCTGTCATAACCCTCAGTGTGTGTCCTGCTTCCTGTCCATCTGGGCTTGTTAATCAGGCGTAACGAGTGAGGAACCGAGGGAAACTATGTGCACTAAAGACGCTCACGCAACAAACAAGAAGCAGATTCCACACTCTTGTTTTCATCAGATATTTTTGTTCCCCGATAAAGATTCCCACTCTCCTTATGTCAGCAATTACCCACACTCCCCTCCCTCTCTCCCCACGTCATGCAGAACAGGCCAGGGCTTCGTCCAAGCGTTTGAAATTAAGGCTGCGTGACTCCACTCGCCCGCAAAAAAAGACTCCAGCTTAGCCCCTGAGGTTTCCACAGCAACCTCGGAATGGCAACCACTCACAGCTGCTCCGTGGTTGTCAGGCTCTGTAGCGAGAGAGCGAGAGAGAGAGAGAGGGTGGGGTGGCTGGGGGCTTGACAGACACAGGCAGGCAGGCAGACAGTTTAGCAGGCAGACAGGCACGCAGACTATAAGATTGACAGACAGATGATTAGTTAGCGTGTCAGGCAGGCTGAAGCGTTTTGTGACTGACGGGGGGCTGTGAGAACCTTCAGTAGGTTGCTTAGTTTTTTTCCTTCCATTTTCTCTCCAGTGGAGAACAGCGTAGAGGGGCATTGAGACGACAGCTGCCTCACACCAGCCTGCTTGGTATACAGAGTAGGGACTTCTATACTGACATTGCCAATGAGCATACACTCTCTTCACATGACGGTTAAATGTTGACTTCATTTCATGAGTATTATTTTGGTTTGAATGACACTATATATACAAAAGTTTGTGGACATCCCTCCAAAGAGTGAATTTGGCTATTTCAGCCACACCTGTTGCTGTCAGGTGTGTATATATCTGAGCACACAGCCATGCAATCTCCATAGACACACATTGGCAGTAAAATGGCCTTACTGAAGAGCTGTGACAACGTAGCACAAGGATGCCGCCTTTCCAACAAATCAGTTCGTCAAATGTCTGCCCTGCTATATCTTCCCTGGTCAACTGTAAGTGTTATTGGGAAGTGGAAACATCTAGAGGCAACAACGGCTCAGCCGTGAAGTGATAAGGCACACAAACTCACAGAACCGGAACGGCAAGTGCTGAAGCGCGTAGTGTGTAAAAATTGTCTGTCCTCGGTTGCAATACTAACTACCAAGTTCCAAACTGTCTCTGGAAGCAACGTCAGCGCAATAACTGTTCGTCGGGAGCGTCATGAAATGGGTTTCCATGGCCGAGCAGCCGCACACAAGCCTAAGATCAACATGCGCAATGCCAAGCGTTGACTGGAGTGGTGTAAAGCTTGGACTGGAGAAGTATGTTTTCTGGAGTGATGAAATACGTTTTCTGGAGTGATGAATCACGCTTCACCATCTTGCCCCAATGTATAGTGCCAACTAAAGTTTTGGTGAAGGAATAATGATCTGGGGCTGTTTTACATGGTCCGGGCTAGGCCTCGTAGTTCCAGTGAAGGGAAATCTTAACGCTACAGCATACAATGACATTCTAGATTATTCTGTGCTCCAACTTTGTGGCAACAGCCCCGTGCACAAAGCGAGGTCCATACATAAATAGTTGGTTGAGATTGGTGTGGAAGAACTTGACTGGCCTACACAGAGCCCTGACCTCAACCCCATTGAACATCTTTGGGATGAATTGGAATGCCGACTGCGCGCCTGGCCTAATCGCCCAAATTCAATGCCCAACCGCACTAATGCTCGTGGCTTCTTGAAAGCCTTCCCAGTAGAGTGGAGGCTGTTATGGCAGCAAAGGAGGGACCAACTCCATTCTTTTTTTACGAGATGTTCGATGAACAGGTGTCCACATACTTTTGGTCATGTAGTGTATCTTAAAAAATGTGACTTTTCTTTACCTATTAAACCAACATGGCTTTATAGTCTGTTGTTTGACAGCATTCAGTGGTCTCCCTCGTAGTCCCCGGCTTTTTCTGACTGTTGCAGCAGTCAGAAATTGAGCATTGATTTTGGAGGGTGTGATTCTCTTCTTGGTTATATTTTGAGTAGGAGAATAGAATGTACTATTTGAGTGTCTTCTCGCTGTCTCACCCCCTTGGGCATTGGGCTGCAACACATTTCAGACACACTAACATGCTTTACCCACAGCTTCTCCTGGGAAACAGCATTCTCACAAATCCTTTCTCCAACTGCTGGCATTCCTCATTAAAGCCTTGGCCACACAGGGAGGGGAGAATGATGTATTTTAAACTCTTCAGACTTCATCTGCCCTCATTATGAACGAGACACACTCTTTATTATAAAACCTCCGTTCCCACCTGGGAGGTGAGCCTGCTCTTTGAAACAGGCGCTGTACGACCCCCGATGGTTTGATTTCTAGATTAATGGGCTTAATAAAAACACATAAAGATGGAGCGAGACCCCAGGTGGAATCTGTGACTCGGCCTCTCGCCTCTCTTCTCTCGCTCCTTCAAAGCAGACTGAAAAACGACCACGGGAAGCAGTTGTTGCCCGGGGGGCCAGAGGGAGGGAGTGTATGGGAATGAGCACGTCCACTGCTTTTATTTCAGAGGGAATGGACTTGAGGAGACTGTTGACTAAAGGAGCCCGTAGTGTATGAAAACAGAACTGCTACTCTTTTAATGTGTTGTAAATTGGAAGCTCTGTTACGTTGTAACTGATGTGCTGTACACGTACACTCACATATATGTGGCTCATACACATATAGCTAAATGCTCAACACAGATATAGCCTAGTACAGTACTGCAAGTGTGGGTACTGTAGCCCCTCACAATGAGACGTTTTCTGTGGCCTTCTTGCCTCATTGCACCGTCCCCTGCTACACAGTTGATTTGAGTTTGACGTGGGTCCTCTGTAATGATTTACCTTTCGGCTGCTCTGCTCTGTCTGGGGCAGTCATGCATGGCTTGCGGGGAGTAAAGGGTACAAGGAGACATTGTGTGTCCAACAGTATTGCCCTGTGAGTCAGTGTCATGCAACATGTGAGTCAGTGTCGCGCAATGCGTGAATCACTGTGGTTCACTCTCTCTCAGCAAGGGGCCTCAGCAGTTATCAGTCTTCACCCGGCCAATGGAAACTTGTTCTTGACAGTCATATGACCTCACCCAGCCAAGCGTGTCATCAGGACACCAGCACAGCTTGACTTAGCCAATTGGCTCCACCGCTGCTGTGAAGGCGACATTTCAATGTGACATTTTAAGTCTATGTGTGACATGTTTTAGAGACTGGGTTGGGTAGGTGACTTTCTAAATGGAACCTGTTAGTTACGAGTTACCTGTCAAATTGTTATCAGTAATGTAACTTTTGGATTACCCAAACTCAGTCATGTAAATGGATTTTCCCTATAAGAGGTATTAGAAGAAGACAAAAGGGATCCATCAAATGCATTTGTTGTGTCATCATAGTGGTCTCTGTATTGTGGTTAGACTCGCTCAGGTGGGAAAAAAACTTGAACCTGCGCCTTTTTTCAATGCTGACTTGAACGTCATTGAGAAAACAGAAATGTGTCGATATGTTATTTCGCGAACATCCTTTCTGAATTGAAAAGTAATCCAATAAGGAATCATCTAGTTTTTCAAAAGTATCTCTAATCTGATTACAATATTTGTGCTGGTAATGTAACTGGGTACTGTTTTTTTTTTTGTAATCCCATTGCATGTAATCAGTTACTCCCCAACCCTGTTTAGAGATGAAATAACAAGTCTTCTGCCCATGTGAGACTGGATGCGAGGAGACAGACGAGCACAAATGGAGGGTTGCAACCATCGTTGAAATACCATAGTTGTTCTAGCACACAGTCCTGTGCTCTGTGTGTAATGCTATTATATTGTAGGAGTAGTGGTGGTATTGAGGAAGTTGTCTGACTTTGTCCATCCTCAACAGGTACACATCTGCACAGCTGGACTCATAGTGACCCCTCCCCCCAGCAGTCCTGTTACTACGGCAACTGTCTTCACGTTTCCCCCGGAGACGAGCTATACATCCATCCCCGTGGTAGGTGGAGTTCTCTCTTCAACTGAAACTACACTACGGGGCCTCTAATACTGGCTTTAAAAGATTTTTAATTGGCCCATGGCACTTCACTTACATCAGGTTCCTCTTAAAACAGAACCTGCATACAGTAGCGTCTGCTGCCATGGCTGTGCCGTGTTCAGCGGAGTGTGGGGAAGGGTGTGTGGCTGTGTTGCTATGTGGTACTGCTGAGAATGTATACATAAAGGTTGAGCTCTCCGCTTCAATGGAGAACTCAACATGATGTTTCTGTACAGATGATTTCTCTGGCCTGCAGGCAATCTAATTATCTCCGCTCTAGCGTCGGCAACACACACACACACACACACACACACACACAAGCATGTAGGCCCTTCTGAGTGCTGTGCCACTCCCTCCCCCCCCCCATTGCTCCATAGTAGTTATGTCTGTCTGCTCCTCAGGCCTGTTAATGTCAAGTTGAGACACATTTATCTTGTTCCTTGTTTATTTCTCTGCAGATACAGTGCCGTCAAAGTATTCATACCCCTTGACTTATTCCACATTTTGTTCAGCCTGAAATCCATTTTTGTTTCTGTTTCACCTATCTACACGCAATACCCCATAATGACAGTGAAAACATGTTTTTGGAAATGATTGAAAATGAAATATCTCATTTCCATAAGGATTCACACGAGTCAATGCTTTATCACCTTTGGTGACGATCGCAGCTTTGAGTCATCTTGGATATTTCTGTTTCAGCATTGCACATCTGGATTTGGGGATTTTCTTCCTTGCAGATTTTCTCAAGCTTTGTTAAGTTAGATGGGAAGTGGCTGTGAACCGCAATCTTCAAGTCTTTCCACAGATTTTCAATGCGATTCAAGTCTGGGCTTTGGCTTTGCAACTCAAGGACTTTCACATTCTTGTTCTGAAGCCATTCCAGTGTTGCTTTGGCTATATGCTTAGGGTCATTGTCCTGTCAGAACGTAAATCTTCACCCCCAGTCTGTTTGCACTGTGAAGCAGGTTCTCATCAACAATTTGCCTGTATATAAGCTCCATTCATTGTTCCCTCTATCCTTACCAGTCTCCCAGTCCCAGTTGCTGAAAATAATCCCCATGGCATGATGCTGCCACCACCCTGCTTCACGGTAGTGGTGGTGTTAGACGGGTGATGAGCTGTGCCAGGCTTTCTCCAGACATAGCGCTTTGCATTCAGGCCAAATATCTTTAAAAAATTATCATCGGAAGACAGAATCTTTCACGTGCCTTTTTTGCAAACTCCAGGCGTGCTGTAATGTGCCTTTTTCTCGGGAGTGGCTTCCGTCTGGCCACTCCCATAAAGGTGGTCACCTCCCTGAACAAGGTCCTTCTTGCCCGGTTGCTCAGTTTGGTTTTGACGTCTGGGTAGTTACATATATATATATATATATAATTTCCCAGTGATGGAAACCACGGTGCGCTTGGAAACTTTCAACACTCTAGAAATTGTTAAACCCTTCCCCAGATGTAAGCCTCATCACAATTCTATCTCAGAGATCTACAGACTTCATGGTGTAGTGTCTGCTCTGACATGCACTGTCAACTGTGGGACCTTGTAGACCGGTGTGTTTCTTTCTAAATCATGTCCAAACTGAATTGGCCACAGGTGGAATCCAATCAAATTGTAACGACATCTCAAGGGTGATCAAAGGAAATTGGATGCACCTGAGCTCAATTTGGAGTGTCATAGCAAAGGGGTCTGAATAATTATGTAAATTAGATGGTTCTGTGTTTCATTTTAAATAAATTAGCTAAAATGTCTAAACGTGTTTTCATTTTTGTCATTATGGGATATTGTGTGTAGATGGGTGAGAAAATCCATTTGGAATTCAGGCTGTAACAAGAAAATGGGTATAACTACTTTCTGAAGTCACTGTACATGGATAGTTACACATGTTTAGAAGAAGCCCACCTCTTTCTCAGTACACCAATGTGTCTGTGTATGATTGTGTAATAGTTGTTTAGGTCTGGTTTCTGTCCCGTTAGAAGCAGAACAAGGAGTAGAGCCCAGTGGAATCCGCTCACTGCGGGCCTGTGGGCTGAACTATATAATGTTTCAAGAAATGTTTTTACTTTCATATGGTCCTCATTAAACACAGCAATGGATTCACCAGGCCCCAGTGTCATTTCTATAGCAACAAACAAGCAAACAAGCATGCTGGAGATTCCTTCCCAGATCTCAGGGGAAGTTGGGGACAAGACCAAACCTCTGTGTCAAGCGATACTCTCCCTCATTGAACAGAGTAAATGATATCCCTCTTTCACTGACCAGTTTCTCTCATTATGTAACACCTAGTCAGTCATTGATTATAAGGCCAGGGGTGGGCCTCCCGAGTGGCGCAGTGATCGAAGGCACTGCATCGCAGTGCTAGAGGTGTCACTACAGACCTGGGTACGATCCCAGGCTGTGTCACAACCGGCTGGGATCGGGAGACCCATAGGGCAGCGCACAATTGTCCCAGCGGCATCCGGGTTAGCGGAGGGTTTGGCCGGGGGTGCTTTACTTGGCTCATCGCGCTCTAGCGACTCTTTGTGGCGGGCCAGGCGCCTGCAGGCTGACCTCTGTTGTCAGTTGAACGGTGTTTCCTCTGACACATTGGTGCGGCTGGCTTCCAGGCTAAGCGGGGCGGGGGGTGTTAAGAAGCGCAGTTTGGCGGGTCATGTTTCAGAGGACTCAAGACCCCCCCCAAGAGCTATAACAGTAATGTAACACTGTCATGTTGCGCTAAAGGCAGTGAATTGTTTATTTGTGGTGCCGGTCTTTCTTTCGGCTCCAAACAAAGATGTTTTTTTATGCAAGATTTGATTCAAGCTCACTATAAACTGTTCTAATATGCTGTCTAATCTCTTTCAGACTATCGTTGTTGATGTTTGTTGTTTTTCATTGACAGGATGCTCGCCCTCCTCCCCCGCCGCCTCCACCACAATCTTCAGCGGTGGGAGCAGCCTCCTCGTTGGCTGCCAGTCAGAGACCCTCCCCCAGCACTAGTGAACAGAGTGGGCGGCAAAGACCCACAGTGTGAGTATACACACACAGATGCATGTAACACTCTTCCACGTATAAAGTACAAGCACGCTAATCCCGAGAGAACATGCAGTGAAACAGCAGGTTCCACACATGGCTAGGGCATGGGTCCTTCTGGGTGGGTTCTGGGAGTTCTCCAAGCCTCTGAATGACCCCTAAGCTGTCAGTGTGGAGCACCAGAGGTTGACCCAGAGCTCCGTTGACTGATGAAAGGGCAACACCTGTGGGGGACAGTCTCCTGGGTCCTATCAGAGACCCTGTCTGTCACCTTTGACCCCTGGCCCCTCACATCATTACTCCTCTGAGACTCCAGACACCTGATTGGAATTAAATACGGCCCACCTCCCCAAAGCGTGTATCTGTGTGTGTGTCTACATTTTTCTTCATTTCCGCTCCCCTGACACCAGTGAAAGTGTCTATGCTGTCTTTTAGCAGTGGTTCTTTAAAGCCTCTGAGGTTCCTGGAGACATGCCTTTCCCACTCCCTTTACAGCTCCTCCGTGGTGCCCTGACCCACATATCTGTGTCATTCAGAACGTAACCATAGCATTCCTCTACAGTAGTATAGTGCAGCTTTCTCTTAATGTACTGTAGGAAGACCAGTCCAGAAGGGACTGTCCGCCTCTGTCTTCCAGTAAGGGTTTCAGAGCGAGAGAGAGGAGATGTTGACGAACATTCTTTAGACTGTGGTAGGGGGGGTAAATTTAGCTCATGTGACAGACTAAATGTTCGAAACACACAACACGTCTTCGATTGACTCATTTCCTCCTGAGGGTAATTGGACAGTCCCCCGTGTGTGTGTCAATATATGTGTTTGATGTTCCCCGTCTCTCTCGCCTCCCTCTCCAGCTACGTGGCCCTGTTTCCCTACACCCCCCGTAAGGAGGATGAGTTGGAGCTGAGGAAGGGAGAGATGTTCCTGGTGCTGGAGCGCTGTCAAGATGGATGGTTCAAAGGCACCTCCATGCACACTGGCAAGATAGGAGTGTTTCCTGGCAATTACATGAGCCCAGTCAGCAGGTCTGACGCAGACATTACACACACACACACACCTGTGTGTGTGTGTGTATATATACTATAGGCGCACACACACACACGTGTACACACTGATTATCTCTGTATATGCAGCGTTCCTAAGGCTCCCCTGCCCTAACACTTCCTCCCTGTCCTCTGTTTGTCCCGTTAGGACGGTGTCCGGCAGCACCCAACCCAAAGCGCCCCTTGCTCTGTGCACCCAGGCTGGGCGAGGGGTCACCATCGTCAGCCCCTCCTCCACTCCTCTGGGGGCCATTGTTCCAGGGCCTGACTTCAACAAGGCCCTCCCCATCTGCCCGGGCCCAGCCCTCTCCAGCCCTTTACCCGCGGGCATGGTGACTGCTGCTCACGTGACAACGGGACAGGCCAAGGTGCTCATGCACATGACGTCCCAGATGACTGTTAACCAGGCACGCAATGCTGTCAGGACAGGTAGGGTCCCCTGGGGGAAGAGGAAGGGTGCAAGCATACATTCTATGTAGCCAGTGTAGGATAGTGTATGTGATTGTGAATTTATGATGAAAGGGGCATATGGTTCTGTGTGTATGGTCTAACCACGTGCCTCTCCTCTGCTATGGTTCTGTGTGTATGGTCTAACCACGTGCCTCTCCTCTGCTATGGTTCTGTGTGTATGGTCTAACCACGTGCCTCTCCTCTGCCCCCAGCAGCCTGCCACAGTCAGGACCGGCCCACGGCTGCTGTGACGCCCATCCAGTCACAGACATCTGTAGCCTACCTGGCAGTGTGCCAATCCCAGACCTGCTCCTCCTCTTCCAACCCTGCCCAGGGCTGTGTCCGTGCTGGGGTGGCACTGGGATGTGCTGCTGCCTCCCTCACCCCGCCAAACGTCAGCGCCGCGTCCCTGGATGGCGATGCCCTGCGACAAGTGGCAGTCCTCACCATGCCTGTCGCCCCTGGCAACGGCAACTCCATGTCAGCTAACTCCTCCCTCGCCTGTCGGCTGGACAAGGATGGCAAGGTGGGCATTCGTGATAGCACCCTAGTTGGGATGTGCATCGATCCCTTTCCAGACGATTCTATACGTATCTAGATACTTGGGGTCCGATACCATACAGGAACGATATGTTTTAGTTTGAAACTATGCGATTCGGTTTGATGCGATACGATTTGATGCACTAACAGTTGATGAACGAACACATTTATTTTCCATTCTAAATTCAAATCTGCTGATGGAGCTCATATATAGCACAACTTTAGATTTCACCCCTATCTCATAATAAACATTAAGAACACCTGCTCTTTCCATGACAGACTGACCAGGTGAAAGCTGTGATCTCTGATTGATGTCACTTGTGAAATCCACTTAAATCAACGTAGATGAAGGGTAGGAGACAAGTTAATTGAAGAAGGATTTTGAAGCCTTGAGACATGGATTTTTTGTATGCGTGTCATTCGGAGGGATTGATGGGCAAGACAAAAGATTTAAGTGCCTTTTGAACGGGGTATAGTAGTAGGTGCCGGAGCACCGGTTTGTGTCAAGAACTGCAATGCTGCTGGTTTTTTTACACAACAGTTTCATGTGTGTATCAAGAGAACGGTCCACCAGCCAACTTAACACAATTGTGGGAAGCATTGGAGTCAACATGGCCAGCATCCCTGTAGAACACTTTCGACTACAGCTGTCCCCATTTAGTCGACTTGTTTGATCGATAATATTGCGCCAGCCATTTTACAAACATTTGAATGCTGAAGGTGATGTGCAGATGTACCAGATCAGGAATAGGCCTACCTATTGGTCAGCACGCGAAGCAGCGCACGGTTTGGGCTCCCGCGGACCAATGCACTCCATATCTTAAACATTTGAACTGGGGACCGATGCACATCAGTGAATCGTTACATCCCCACAACTTCGCCATCAGTATTGCTATCTGCAATGGTAGCATATCTCTCACGTTTGTATATAGTGTCAAGAAAAGTATGTGAACCCTGCATAAATTAGTCATCTAAGTCACAACAACAGACAAACATAGTGTTTTTACAATAATTTGTGTGTTATTAGTTAGTTTATCTTGTCTATATTGAATACATCATTTAAACATTCCATTCACAGTGTAGGTTGGAAAAAGTATGGCTAATGACTTTGGAGTCAGCTAACCTGGAGCCCAATCAACGAGACGAGACTGGAGATGTTGGTTAGAGCTGCCTTACCCTATAAAAAACACTCACCATAAGCGTTGCCTGATGTGAACCATGCCTCGAACAAAAGATCTCAGAAAACCCTAAATTAAGAGTTGTTGACTTGCATAAAGCTGGAAAGGGTTACAAAAGTATCTCTGACAGCCTTGATGTTCATCAGTCCACGGTAGGACAACTTGTCTATAAATGGAGAAAGTTCAGCACTGTTGCTACTCTCCCTAGAAGTGGCCGTCCTGCAAAGATGACTGCAAGGGCACAGTGCAGAATGCTCAATGAGGTTAAGAAGAATCCTAGAGTATCAGCTAAAGACTTACAGAAATCTCTGGAACATGCTAACATCTCTGTTGACAAGTCTACGATACGTAAAACACTAAACAAGAATGGTGTTCATGGGAGGACACCACGGAAGGAAGCCACTGCTGTCCAAAAAAACCATTGCTGCACTTCTGAAGTTTGCAAAAGTGCACCTGGATGTTCCACAGCGCTACTGGCAAAATATTCTGTGGACAGATGAAACTACAGTTGAGTTGTTTTTCAAGGAACACAACACTATGTGTGGAGAGAAAAAAGGCACAGCACACCAACATCAAAACCTCATCCAAACTGTAAAGTATGGTGAAGGGAGCATCATGGTTTGGGGCTGCGTTGGAGCCTGGATAGCTTGCTATCATCGACGGGAAAATGAATTCCCAAGTTTATCAAGACATTTTTCAGGAGAAGTTTAGTCTCTGTCCGCCATTTGAAGCTCAACAGAAGTTGGGTGATGCAACAGGACAACAACCCAAAACACCAAAGTAAATCAACAACAGAATGACTTCAACAGAAGACAATACGCCTTCTGGAATGGCCCATTTAGAGTCCTGACCTCAACCCGATTTGAGATGCCGTGGCATGACCTCGGGAGCAGTTCACACCAGACACCCCAAGAAAATTGCTGAACTGAAACAGTTTTGTAAAGAGGAATGGTCCAAAATTCCTCCTGACTGTTGTGCAGGTCTGATTCGCAACTACAGAAAACGTTTGGTTGAGGTTATTGCTGCCAAAAGAGGGTCAACCAGTTATTAAATCCAAGTGTTCATACTTTTCCACCCTGCTCTGAATGTTTATACGATGTATTCAATAAAGACATGAAAACATATAGATGTTTGTTATTAGTTTAAGCAGATTGTTTGTCTATTTTTGTGACCTAGATGAAGATCAAATTTTATGACCAATTTATGCAGAAATCTAGGTATTTCCAAAGGGTTCATATACTTTTTCTTGCCACTGTAGCTACTTGTATCATGCCTAGCATATCTGGCTGATGTGAAACACGGCTACAGTGGATTGGTGAAATAGTTCACATTTGCCCGGAGTTTCTGGTGCCCTTGTTTTGAATACCAGGCGCTCAGTATTTTTTGTTGAACACAGGAGTCCTTCCAGTTTATCTTTAGAAACAAATTCTCACACAGAGCTCTTGTCTGTTTCACGGGTGGGCCCTGGGAATTGAGTTAGAGAGTGAGAGAAACTCTGCTGGCTGTAGCCCTGAAGACATCATTACACAACAGTGATTTAGTCTGGAGCAAATTCTCATCTGGCCCTAATGACCATGACAATGGATTATGTTTATGCAGATTTGACTGTCCACACAGTGAGTTCCTGTAAGACAGTCTATATGCAGCTTACACCATTATCAGACAAGTGCATGGTAGTAGCACCGTGAATTGAAATTTTTCTCTCTGTTTCGTTCTTTTGTTCTGCAGAGGGAAAAGAAAGGTATTCTGAAGCTGTTGTCGTCTAACAAGAAGAAGTCTCGCCCCTCTCCCCCCTCATCCCCCACCCTGGAGGCAGAGCAGGCTGCTACGGGGGATGTCTTCCAGGGGGCCATGGGCCCCGACATTACCCCTTCTCCCTCCTCTGCTGGCGTTGTCGTGGGTAACCATGGCCGTGCTGTCCCCTGCCCTGTGGAGCCTGAGTCTACTGCCGCCTCTTCATCCTCCTGTTCCTCAGCCCCGGAGTTAACGCACCGGAAGAGTAGCCCCCTGGACGGATGTGCCCCCATCGCCCCGCCACCTCGCCAGGCATGCTCCTCCCTCACCTCCCAGCAGCACGACGCTCGGCCAATCCTATGCGAGAGGTACAGCATTTCTTATATTGTAGAACAGTGACATATTGTTAAAGGTCTGTCTGATGTTGTGATTCTGCTGGAATTGTGGTGTGCGTGTGTGTGGTGTCTCTGATCTCCTGTGCTTCTGCAATGTGTCAGTACAGTATCCCCTCTGATTCCTCCCCCCCCCCCCTTCTCAGGTACAGAGTGGTGGTGTCCTACCCCCCTCAGAGTGATGCAGAGCTGGAGCTCAAAGAGGGAGACATAGTGTTTGTCCACAGGAAGAGGGAGGACGGCTGGTTCAAAGGAACACTCCAGAGGAACGGCAGGACCGGACTGTTCCCTGGCAGCTTCGTAGACGGCATCTGACTCACACTTGACCACAGTAGACCGACCGTGACCTGACCATACCATGAACTGACCATCAATGGAACCAAGTCTGACTTTGTTGTTGCCTTGTTTTGGGGTCAAGCTGCGAGCCAACCAGCTGAAGTTGCTAGGGACAGGATGAGATGGATACATACACAACATTTAAAGTGGTCCAGAGTACAGAGGAGAAGAATGCTGAAATAATTTAAACTGAGCTGCAGAGGAAGAGGAAGAGGAGCTAGCTGTCAGTTGGAAGCACGGTGGACCGAGCTGGAGGAGAGCACACTACTCCTGTTGATTTCCTTTTTGTCAGTTATTTATATCTGTAACAATTGAAAACGTTAAATGTGTGCCTTGTACTGTTCCTCACTTTAGTGTATATAAAGAAACAAAGACCAGAGAGTCAGAACTAATAATATGAACTGTTAATAGATGGAAATATGACAAGTTGAAATGTGTTTTTTTGCGGGGGGGGGTTCTGTAAAAGATGTGCTTGACCTTTCGTGGTTTAGGGGTTGTAGTCAGCGCCTGTCTTATGACATGTTTCCTACATCACTTTGTGCTTGTCTCTCATTGGCTGCCGTGCTGCATGTTAATATTGCATGGTGTCTCCACTGATTGGCTGTTTGAGCGCAAACGTAAAGAATACAGCAGATGGGAGGAGAATCAGTGATGTCATCATCAGCACATGCAGTGAAGCAAGAAAAGGTGTAGAGGTGGGCCCAATTCCAATCTGATCCCTTGAACATATTCTTCTATTGACTGGAAGGTATCAGCTGGATGTCATTAGCTCCATACCCTCTGGTTGGGTAGTTGGAGTTTCTGACATATTGCAAACACCCATCTATTCATTTGACATCCAATTTGGCCCAGAACCTCTCTCCAAAAATGGAATTTGCACAACCTCCTCCTGTATCCCTTGGACCTTTTGGTGTTCCAAATGGCCTCTCCTTGGGCTCCAGGACCCCTTATTGGAGAGCGGGAGAGTCATCTTGGTGGAATTATTATACCGTTGATGATCTGATGCCTGGTGAGGTTTTCCAAACATTTCCATAACGTTAGGAAAGCCAGCGTCTGCTGTTGATTTACATTATTATTATGGATTTTGATTTGGTCTTGCCTTTTTTGACATGTTAACTAAACACACTCCATAGATGTTGCAATCAAGTGTTACTTACTGTATATGGTTCTGTTTGTACTTAATGAACATTGTAGCTGTTCCCCCCCCCCCCACTCCTCTAATAGTAGACCAACCTCATCGGACATACTGCATCTCAAGTGAACGACGGACACAATCGCGATCAACACAGGAACCATAATCATGCGACTCTGATAGTTCCGTCTTAACAATACATGGGGATCTCTATCCACTTGGATCTATACGACGCCAGATGCTCTGGACAGCGCCTCCTACAGCATGGAGATGCAGCAAGATGTCTGACAGGCCTGCTCTATGTATGACCTTCACGGGCTCTCAACCCTCATTTCAAAGATGAATTCATTCCTAACGTGTCGTCAATACAAGACAAAACACTGCTTACCTATAAAGCAGATTGTTTTCCTAATGTAACCATATCACTGATATCACTCCCCCAATACAATCTAGTGTGTTTCTCCTTGAAGTTGCGAGTAGTTTTTTTCAATTTTAATTTTTTATAAATACGATCAATGACTTGGACAACGTTGATTCTTAGCTGTACAGCGCGTCTATACAATGTGTGTGATGATAGGTGTTCTATTGACTTGAATATGATTTGTGTGTGGCTGGTTTGAGTTTTGGTAGCCGTTTTTTAGTTTTCTGTTTGTTTCAAAGCACAAAAAAAAGAGAGCGAGGTGCGACTTGATTGGGTTTGGAGGGTGTGAAACCCCAGAGCCCTGGGTCCTACTTATTCTCAGCTACTTTTGATTTCAAAATAATCCAGTCCCACTCCACACACTCTCCACCTCATCCTCCTCCATAGGTCTTCAGTCATTGTAATGAGATTGACAGCACTGCTAGTAAGAAACACCAGGCACCACACGATGAGCCATTGATTTGATCCAAATCTCCTATTTTTTGGCAGTGTAGAAAAGTCTCAATTGGATTATATTAGTCAATGATAGACAGTAAGTGGCTGTTCTATTGTTAGTGGGCTCCCTTCACTATAGCACACCAGGCAGACACCAAGAGGACAGTGTCCTTGGTTTTCCTCCAGCTGCAGCCTCTTCTATCAGATGCTATGGTGCAATATCAACAGCTGAGGCCACTGTGTCTAAATGACAGGTTGGACCTGTAGGCACTAATCTACCGCAACAAGAGGTTTGCTCCTAGCAACTGGGTATCAACAGGCATAAGGAGGTTGGAAGGCATTTTGGATATTTCATGTCAGACCTGAGGGGAATATTTTCCAAAGCATGTTTTAAGTGGGTGTTTGTCATACAGTAGATGGGACCACTATGTGTGACTGCTGGATTTGTTTTATGTTGTTTTGAAATAACATTTGAGTTGGGAGTAAAGGCTCTATAAAGTGGTACGAAACACTGTTCAGACCTGTTTGCTTCTCAATTTGCCTATGTAGAATGAACCTAATGTTCCACTGCTGTCTTGGCATTCACCATCTCCACCTCACCTCTAATGCTGAACTGGGTTTTGCATTTGGAGTGCTTTCTGTTACTGATGAGCCTTTTTTTATTTTATTTATTTCATACATTACACGCATACATTTAACTACTGTACCATCAGTATATACAGATGTAGGATTGTAATTTGAGCCGGTTTGCTACAGCATGAGGATGGTCCTACAGCAACAGGAATTATGTGGATTACAATTAGTGGATATTTTTGTAGGGGCTGATACATTTTTTGTAATTGGACATTTCAAACCTGAAATACACTGCAAGTTTTACATTTCCTGCATTGCAGCAAAGTTCTCCTGCAACAAAGTGATCAAATTAAGATCTTCCATATGTACCATAGTCAGTTTAGTCATATTGATTTCACATAGTTTAATGATCAAATAATGACATTCTCTGACTCGAGAACAACCGAAGCAGTTGGGTGTGCCTGTGAACATGTTTTCACTGTAATCTCATGCCTTGTTGGAACACAAGGTAGCACTAAAGTCTGCTTTATTCAACTAAACAGATTCTCCTCATGCCAAGGTGACTGGCTTGATGTTTTTTTGGCGGGGTTGTTATAATTAGTTTTATATAGTTAGTCTGATCATGGTGAAATTGGCATCCATTCAAAACATTAAGTATGAGGGAATAGCACATTTTGTAAAAAAATAACTAGAACAATAAAAGCTAATGGTTTCCATGTTTTTGTCAGTCCTCTTAATTTGTGTGTGTCTCATTGCGTTTAGCTGGTCTCTTCCTGCCAGTGTAGAGGTGTCTGAAAGCATTACCACAGACATGAGGGACTGAAGACACGACAGCAAGGTCACCTCTCGTCTCTATTCTCATCCCTCTGCAAGATCTGCTTAAGATTGTGCGTATGCATTGAAGCAATCCTCTCTATGTATGAGCCATGTTACAATCCCCACCAAGTGGGTTTACCTTATTGATGCGTAGGGTGTTTCCCTTTTACACAAGGGTTCGTTTCCCGCTCCTTCCATTCACTACATTGGTGTCAGAAGTGGGATGGTGACCGTGGGTCCATTGGAATGCACAGGCCGGGACTTGTGAGGGGGGCTGAGATTAGTCAAAGCATAGGGATGTGCCTTCCTGTTCAGAGGGGGCAGTGTAGCGGTCCTCGCTATATGAGCCATGTTTCAATTCCCACCAAGTGGGTTAACCCTATTGGAGCAATAGGTAGGGTCCCACTTCTGCCTTTCACACCAGCAACCCAGGCTACACAGTTAATATAGGGCTATACACAGAGAGACCAATTGGCAGTTTGCAAAATGCCAATTGGTCTGTGTCTGTATAGCCCTATATTAACTGTGTACATAACATGGAGATCGTTTCAATGTTCTTGTATATTTGTTTAAAAATTATAAAAAGCTGTTTTCGCTTTGTCATGGGGTGTTGTGTGTAGATGCGGGGAAAAAATAATTGAATCCATTTTAGACTAAGGCTGTAACAAAATGTGGGAAAAGTCAAGGGGTCTGAATACTTTCCAATTGCACTATGTACCCTAACATCACTTTGTCAGGCAAAGACTCAACATTAAACTCAAAATAACAGAAAATGACTATTCTGTTTCACTACTCACGCCACCTTGTCTGCGTCTCACCAAACGACGAGCATCACAAACAGGGAATCTTCCCCTTCGGTTGGTCAACTTTCATATTTCCTGCTACCTCAGTAATCACTCCCTTCAATGGAGCCCTTTTCTTGAGAGCAAAATATCTCTTGTCCCCATTTGTTTAACTTGGAGCGGCTGCTCCCTCTGACCAGCAGAAATACAAACAATTATCACAAGACCACTTCTGGTTACCTTCACCGATTCCGCAGCACCCTACTCTGTTTTCACTTATTCTTGCCCTCTCAAGGGATGCAATTTTCCCCTGGGATAATCCTTTCTCCTCAAGCACTCTGGATGTGTACTGTGATTCTGAAAACTTCAATGTTGCCTTCAGCTGAACTTGCAAACAGCCCCGTTCTTCTGTAGCAGTGACGCTAACTAGCTAGCTGTAACTGTCCACCCAATGGGAAAGGACATTTGTGGGTGTGGTCGAGGGGAATTTCTTATTACTTGAATATGGACTCAGACTTTCTGATAGGGTTGAAAGAAAAGCAGCGCAGCTCTCGGATCAGCTTTCTCCATTCAAATCTCACTTTAACATTAGAATTATTCCACAATTTTTGACGGATCAGCTCCTAGAGGAAGTACCACCTATGGCTGCAAGTACGCTATTGAGGCGGCTTATTGGCCTATTCTTACCAAAAAATAATGCACTAAATCAAAGATTGGGGCACATCATTGCGAACATGTCACACATCATGAAACGCCGTTGAGTCAAAAATTACAGATAGTAGTCTAGTCACAAAATAGAACGCAATTTATTGAACATGAAATTGTTTTCAATATGTTTGAAATAGCCTACATAGCTAGGCCCATGTATGCCTATGTATATTTTAATGCAGTCGTCTCAGTGTTCATTTGAAGCCTCGTTTCATCCATCACTTGTTTGTAACGATTGCAAATACTTTGGCAGCTTTGTATTTCTAGTCAACTTCGCTCTGAAGTTATTCGCAGTCACATTCAGACAGCATAAACATCTTGATTCTATGTTTAGCTGAGATCTTTTTTTTGAAGATCCACGTTACTAACGAAAGCTCTGGAACAGCTTTTGGCTACTAACGATGATCTTAACGCTATGAAGGATCTGGGAAACGAAATCTTAGTCACAATACAAAGCCAGGTGTTCACTTTAACTGAGGTCAAACACAAAGCCCCAACAGCCAAACACTGCATATAGAGTATATATAACAATGCATGGCTTAAAGCTCCTTGCCGTGGCTGGGCTGTTCCCAGAGGGAAATAAAACTCCACAGTGCTGCTCTGTGAGGTAGGTGAGGCATGCAGTAGCCTCCGCTCCTGTATTTTTGTGTGTGATGATGCTGAGCTGGAAAATGTTGAAAAGAGCTGAAAGGGGCTCTGTGAGGTCACTGGCGCACTGACGCTTCCTCTAGATGATAGGTTGCCATGGAGATGGGTTATTCCAATTTGTGCGCATGACTCTGGTGGAAAGAGATGGTTAGGTGGCTCGATGGGGGGTACAAAGACAAACAGTTGGATATTGAGATAAAGAGAACATGTGTTTTTCCATTGCTTGCTTTTAATCTGACTTGGCTCAATTGGCTGCTCTTTTCCCTCCCTCTCTCCTGCCTCTCCTATATCAAGGTGTTTTGGTACCTCCCTTATGTACTACGGTTTGTGCATGCTAGACTTTTACTATAACACAGGTCAATATACTGCCCTAACAAAGGCAAAGGCCGGTAGCCTAGTGTTTAGAGCGTTGCACTAGTAACTGTAAAGGTTGTAAGATCGAATCCCTGAGCTGACAAGGTAAAAATCTGTTGTTCCGCCCCTGAGCAAGGCAGTTAAGCCAGTATTCCTAGGCTGTCATTGAAAATAAGAACTGAAGTTACTGCACTTTGGCTTTGTTCCACTGTGTTTTGACTGCAGTTACCTGCTCTGCCATATAGAGGCAAAGAGCAGTAACTTTGCAAACAGTAAAACTGAGAAAAATGGCTTTAAAGTTGATTTGCTGTTCAGCCAAATATGTTGTAGGTAGATCAGTTATAATGCACTGATATATTGTCTCATTATGACGTAATTTCTTATGCATATCAAGCATGACCTCTGATTTGACCCCTAAGTCAAATAAAGTTTGATAAACACTTTTAGATTGAAGATACTACACAAAGTCAAATATTTCAAGTATACACATTCTTTGTGATGAAATAGGCCTTACCTTATGGTGAAAAAAATGCTTGAGCGTTACTAGAATACAACATTCAAAAAATGAAAACATAGCTACATCAAACCATCATACAGTTGGAATGTAGTTAGAACTCTCAAACTGTTTCCATCAAACAGAAAAATAACAAGTTTTATAAATACAATTAGATTGTAGATACTGCACTTAAAGCTGTTTATGGTCAAACAAAGGCAGATTTCAGTGTCTGCATTTTAGAGGTCATACCCACACTGCCAGAGAGGGTACACGCTACAGCAACACCATTTTAGAGGTCATATCCACACTGCCAGAGAGGGTACACGCTACAGCAACACCATTTTAGAGGTCATACCCACACTGCCAGAGAGGGTACACGCTACAGCAACACCATTTTAGAGGTCATACCCACACTGCCAGAGAGGGTACACGCTACAGCAACACCATTTTAGAGGTCATACCCACACTGCCAGAGAGGGTACGCGCTACAGCAACACCATTTTAGAGGTCATATCCACACTGCCCGAGAGGGTACACGCTACAGCAACACCATTTTAGAGGTCATACCCACACTGCCAGAGAGGGTACACGCTACAGCAACACCATTTTAGAGGTCATACCCACACTGCCAGAGAGGGTACACGCTACAGCAACACCATTTTAGAGGTCATACCCACACTGCCAGAGAGGGTACACGCTACAGCAACACCATTTTAGAGGTCATACCCACACTGCCAGAGAGGGTACGCGCTACAGCAACACCATTTTAGAGGTCATACCCACACTGCCCGAGAGGGTACACGCTACAGCAACACCATTTTAGAGGTCATACCCACACTGCCAGAGAGGGTACACGCTACAGCAACACCATTTTAGAGGTCATACCCACACTGCCAGAGAGGGTACGCGCTACAGCAACACCATTTTCTTTATTGTGACAAAACAATGAGTAGATCTAGAGTTGAAAATGCAATGGAAACCCATTGAACTTGTATTTTTTATTCAGTACATGGGGATTTAACAGCAAAAGTCATTTTTATGTGCACTAGGTATTTATGCACAGACTTTAATCCACAACAAATCAATTTGATGGAAAAACAACTCTGATGGGAAAATTTGCATATTGTTTTTATGCTGATTTTTGAATATTCACATAAATCTGTGGCCAATTGGAAGGAAACCTAGCTATAGACACCTTAAAGACTCTGGCAACTGCGCTAGTCCAGTATCACTTTGATTATGCCTGCACATCATGGTCCACCAGCAGTCCCAAACATCACTGAGGCGCGCACGCTCCTATTATGCACAACAAGCATTTCAGAGACATAGGACACAGACACACGGAACTCCAACATAAACCGGGAAATATGAACAAAGGAAACCATACACCTGATCCTATATATAGCAAAGGCACCCGATCCTATAGCTGTACAGCAAATCAGCAATCTGTCCACTAGCTCACCTGACCTGTGTTGATTGACAGTGTGCTCGTCCAATCAGTGTGTGTGTTTTACTAGCCAATCTTTTGCAGGTTTTTTTGCAAGGGCGATGCTGTGGCTACTGTCTCTGGCTGCATGTAGAGTAATGCACGTAGACTCTGTGACACAAAATGAGTGACAAAACATGACAAAACCTGGCCAGATAATTTCAAGGCATCAGTCTCAAGATAAAGTTGAGTCCTGAGTCTTGAGGCTCCAAGTCCAGTCTCAAGTCATCAAATTTGTGATTTGAGTCAACCTCGAGTCCAAGTCGTGACTCGAGTCCACAACTCCGCTACTAGTTAGTACCATTGGATGCAGAAAAAATAAAGTGAAGTCTGTAGCTCAAACACACAATATTTTAAAAAGGGTTAGAAGTCCTAAATCACACCAGCATGATGATGGGACTGATTAAGTTCAAAAATAATGTCAAAAGCTAGCTAATGTATGAACAGTAGAACTTTTTTTGTCTGTATATCTGTAATATGTCTGTATCTATGTATTTATGTAAAAAATGGAAATAAGTCCGACTTTGTGCAATCCCGGTCATTTAAAATAATGTTTGTACTGTGTATATATATATTTTAAAAATGTATTGACAAATTAAATTAATCAATCAATTCAAACTGTGCCGCAACCATTTAATAAATGGAAATAGAGCTATATGGAATCATTTTAAGAAAGCCATACCAAGGATCATTTTGTTATTATTCTGGTTATTCTGGTCATTGGCAAACCTCAGACGGGCCTGGACATGTGCTGGCTTGAGCAGGGGGACCTTGTGTGCGCTGCAGGATTTTAATCCGTGACGGCGTAGTGTGTTACTAATGGTTTACCTTGATACTGTGGTCCCAGCACTCTTCAGGTCATTGACACGTCCTGCTGTGTAGTTCTGAGTTGATCCCTCACCTTCCTCATGATCATTGATGCCCCATGAGGTGAGATCTTGCATGGAGCCCCAGACCGAGGGTGATTGACCGTCATCTTGAACTTCTTCCATTTTCTAATAATAGCGCCAACAGTTGTTGCCTTCTCACCAAGCTGCTCGCCTATTGTCATGTAGCCCATCCCAGCCTTGTGCAGGTCTACAATTTTATCCCTGATGCCCTTACACAGCTCCTTGGTCTTGGCCATTGTGGAGAGGTTGGAGTCTGTTTGATTGAGTGTGTGGACAGGTGTCTTTTATACAGGTAATGAGTTCAAACAGGTGCAGTTAATACAGGTAATGAGTGGAGAACAGGAGGGATTCTTAAATAAAAACTAACAAGTCTGTGAGAGCCGGAATTCTTACTGGTTGGTAGGTGATCAAATACTTATGTCATGCAATAAAATGCAAATGAATTACTTAAAAATCATACAATGTGATTTTCTGGATTTTTGTTTTAGATTCCGTCTCTCACAGTTGAAGTGTACCTATGATACAAATTACAGACCTCTACGTGCATTATAAATAGGAAGACCTGCAAAATCGGCAGTGTATCAAATACTTGTTCTCCCCACTGTGTACTTCCAATTATGTTTTCAACTGGTACAACTGAGTCTTGTGAGGCCTGTGTGAATCCTATAACAAAACAACTGACATGTACGTGTTCGTGAGAGACTTCAGTCAAATCCCAAGATGCTTGTGGGGGTCGTAGAGCAAAACGGAGACACCACAGTGTTTGTGATTGTCTCCGTTTTCCATAGAGGGGTCATAATAGTTTGCAGGCGAAACCAACGTTACAGAATTGGAGGGGGTGCATTTTTTTTTAGGATACCTTGATGTTGGACCAGCCCTCCCCCATTACATTGTGAACTGTCCCTAATGGTATCGGGTACTGTAACAGATTAAAGAGGTGTCTGCTTAATCAATAAGCCTTGCTCTGGCATGGCAGGGCCTTCCTACTGGAGAAGGAGGGAGGAAATCATTATCCCTACTACAAATAGTGTGAATTTTGTGTTTTGTGTACATGTTGATGAGGAGGTGGAGGGCGCGTCAGTGTGTCAGATACACTATATATTCATGTGTGAGGGAGGAAGTGTAAATATGTGTAAGATGTGACCAAGATTGATAAAGTGTTTATGGATTGGTCTCAGACTCTGGAGCATAATCCAGAGTCTGAGATCTGTCATGTGAGCCAAATACCAACAGTGACATTTTTAAGTAAAAAATAGGTATTAGGTGAACAATATTCATGCGAGTGTATGCAAGCAAGAAATAGAGTACATTTATTTGAGTTGGTTGAATAGAAAGTGTGTGTGTGTGTGTGTGTGTGTGTGTGTTGTGAGGAAGAGAGCAGAACGTGTGTCTATGTTGGCAGGCGTCATTAGACCACAGGAGTGTGAAGGAGGAAAATGAGGTCCTGATGTTCAGGATGATGATCTGAATACAAATTAAGCCCTGTGACACACACACACACACACACACACACACACACATACACACACACACACACACACACAAAAACTGTCTCCTTCCATATAAATCATAATACATTTCAGTCGACACCAAATGTTGCTCAACAGTTTTTCTTGTGAGTGGGGAGATGTGCTTTGTATTTTCTTACAACATCTTCTGTGTTTTTCCATCTGAGGGCATAACTCATAAGACAGGGGTCAAATGTCAGCTTGTGATTTACCCACTTCTCTCCTGGAACCAGGTCACTGAGGACAGCAAATCAATCCTGAAGAACTTCCAAATGATTAAAACCCTCCAGCTGTGTTTGACCATTGTTTTTCCACTGGTGACCAGTAGTTACATTGAGCTGGGCTCCTGGACCTTGGGTCAAAGGGCAAGGCAGGCGGAGCCAACATCCAGTATCTTACGGGTCCAAAACGAAAAGTAGGATAAAAGCATGATAAACCAAAGTTAGGGTTGAAGTTGGGGATATGGTTCAATAATGTATGTAAACCCTGGATTATTGATGCTATGTTTTGGCCAGGCTTTGAGAGAGGCTTTGAAGACACCGGTCGGCCATATTGGCACTTCCCAGAAGAAGCAGTCCTCCGTAGGAATGAATGGAATTCTACAGTACTTGAATTAAAGGTTTCAAGGACAAAATTATATGTATTTAAGTATTTTTGTTGTTGTAGTGTGAACAATAACATTACAACTTCCTAAAAATTATACTTTATGGATTTAGTTTTTAATAAAAATATGCATTAAGGTGTCTTCATTTACTTCATGATTCCATATGTGTTATTTCATAGCTTTGACGTCTTCACTATTATTCTATAATGTAGAAAATAGTACAAATAATGAAAACCCTTCAATGAGTAGGTGTTCTAAAACTTTAGACTGGTACTGTATAAAAACATGAATGGATAGCATACGATCATCGATTCAATTTGGCTACCTAGGGCTACAAACATATACAACAAATAGCAAAAGAACAATAATCACAAGAATGGCGAGATCAAAGGGAGCAAGGGTCTTTAAATTAAAGATCCAGGCAGCCTCTCATTTTAACAATAAATTGTCGAGGTCACCCCCTCTCCTAGGGAGGGTGACGCGTTCGATGCCGATATGACGTAGGGACGAAATAGCGTGGTTCGCTTCCAAAAAGTGGGCCGCAACTGGTACGTCGAGTTTTTGCACCTAACGCTGGACTAATTGCACTTAGCACTTGCACTATGAAACTGCAATTACCCAGCCTATTTGCTCGTAAATATCCTTTGCTATTTTTTTATGTGATATGTTTTATGGCTGCTGCAAAACGATTTGCCTCTCTGAGGACATTAAAGTTTTCTGAATCTGAATCTGAACGTCCATATCCCAGTTCCAAACCTAACCTCAACCACAACCACAACCCTAACCCTAACCTCAACTACAACCATTGCTCCAGGGTCGCTGTCAATAATGGCTGATCCCTGGCTCTGACCCCACTCTCCGGGGTTGTCTCAGAGGGAGTGAGATTTGCAAAAAACATACATACATACACTTGTACGTGTGAAATATGACAAATGTAAGCACCCACCTAATTATCTTATTTTTCCCGGTTCAAACCTAACTTGTAACTCTAACCCTTAACCTAGACTAGGTTTGATCATCACGTCTAAACTGTGGACAGACTGTGGTGTGGTATGTCTGTGAGTCCAGCTACCTGTGAGGGACACAGCCTACCTCAGTGGTCCAGGGACACTGGCACGAGCTGTGAGATTTAGGTGCGTATCTCTTGCTCCCCCATGTGGTCGAAATAATAAACGCACTACAGGAAAAAATGGCGACCTCCGTGTGTGTATGGTGTCAATGATCAACTAACGTTTGCACATGTTATTGTCAAAGGACCCGGATAGTCAAACGATAAGAATTATATGGAGCGAAATGCCAACTTGGTATCCATCTTAAACGACAACAGAGTTGCGTGAAAACGTGAGTTTTTCACCAAAATACCCTCAAATTATCTTGCTAGCATAACTTAGCTATCTTGCTAGCATAATTTAGCTTTGAAATCAACTAACAGCCACACAGACAGTTGCATGCTCTGTCTAGAATAATGTTACTAGCTAGCTAGTTAGCCGGTCTATCAAATATTTGTATTACTAAACCACTGTTTTATCGGTGGGTCTATTGCCCAGCCGTGTTGTTGTTTTGTCAAGGCCATGGGTGTATTCATTAGGCCAGTTCTATTGCAAAACGTTTTGCAACAGAACCCGTTTAGTTCCATTCTGTTCTTAAACGAAGTTGTTACACATGTTTTGTTGTTTTGTCTCTGTACTCCCAGCATTTTGGATTGAAAATAATACAGTGACTATGAGATTGAAGTGTAGACTTGTCAGCTTTAATGTGAGGGTATTGTGTCATTTTGGAGTCACCTTTATTGTAAATAAGAATATAATATGTTTCTAAACACTTCCACATTCATGTGAATGCTACCATAATTACAGATAATCCTTATTTACATGAGTATTCAGACTCTTTACTATGAGACTCGAAATTGAGCTCAGGTGCATTCTGTTTCCGTTGACCGTCCTTGATATGTTGCTACAACTTGATTGGAGTCCACCTGTGGTAAATTCAATTGATCTGACATGATTTTGAAATGCACACACCTGTTTATATAAGGTCCCACAGTTGACAGTGCATGTCAGAGCAAAAATCAAGCCATAAGGATGTGTCCGTAGAGCTCCGAGACAGGATTGAAGGTCCCCAAGAACAGAGTGGCCTCCATCATTCTTAAATGGAAGAAGTTTGGAACCACCAAGACTCTTCTTAGAGCTGGCCACCCAGCCAAACTGAGGTATCGGAGGAGAAGCGCCTTGAACCCGATGGTTGACCAAGAACCCGATGGTCACACTGACAGAGCTCTAAAGTTCCTCTGGGGAGATGGGAGAACCTTCCAGAAAGACAGCCATCTCTGCAGCACTCCAGCAGTAGTGTAGAGTGTCCAGACGGAAGCCACTCCTCAGTAAAAGGCACATAACAGCCTGCTTGGAGTTTGCCAAAAGGCACCTAAAGACTCTCAGACCATGATAAACCAAGATTAAACTCTTTGGCCTGAATGCCAAGGGTCATGTCAGAGAAAACTTGGCTCCATCCCAGCATGGTGGTGGCAGCATCATGCTGTGGGAATGTTTCTCAGCGGCAGGGACTGGGAGACTACTCAGGATGGAGGCAAAGATGAATGGAGCAAAGTACAGAGAGATCCTTGATGAAAACCTGCTCAGGACCTAGGACTGTGGCGAAGGTTCACCTTCCAACAGAACAATGTCCTTAAGCACACAGCCACGACAAACGCAGGCGTGGCTTCTGGACAAGTCTCTGAATGTCCTTGAGTGGCCTAGCCTGAGCCCGGACTTGAATCCAATCGAACATCTCTGAAGAGACCTGAAAATACTGTAATATCTTATGTTTCACAGAGACTTGGCTGAACGACGACATGGATAATATAGAGCTGGCTGGCTTCTCCGTGTTTCGGCAGGACAGAGCAGCTACGTCTGGCAAGACAAGGGACAGGGGTGTGTCTATTTGCCAATAACTGCTGGTGCGCGATGTCTAATATTAATAAGAAGTCTTAAGGTATTGCTCACCTTAGGTAGAATACCTCATGATAAGCTATTGACCACACTATCTACCAAGTGTGTTCTCGTTAATATTATTCGTAGCCGTCTATTTACCACCACAAACTTATGTCGGCACTAAGACCGCACTCAACGAACTGTATAATGCCATAAGCAAACAAGCAAATGCTCATCCAGAAGCAGTGCTCCTAGTGGCCGGAGACTTTAATGCAGAACTTAAATCTGTTTTAACTCATTTCTACTTGCATGTCACATGTGCAACCAGAGAACAAAAAACCTCTAGACCACCTTTACTCCACACACCGAGACTCATACAAAGCTCTCCCTTGCCCTCCATTTTGCAAATCTGACCATAATTCTCCTGATTCCTGCTTACAAACAAAAACTAAAGCAGGAAGTACCAGTGACTCGCTTATTACGGAAGTGGTCAGCTGATGCAGATGCTACGCTACCACTTCCGTAATAAGGACTGTTTTGCTAGCACAGACTGGAATATGTTCCGGGATTCATCCAATGGAATTGAGGAGTATACCAGCTCAGTCACCGACTTAATCAATAAGTACAGCGACGACGTCATTCCCCACAATGACCGTACGTACAATTCCCAACGAGAAGCCATGGATTACAGGCAACATCCGCACCGAGCTAAAGTCTAGAGCTGCCACTTTCATGGAACGGGACACTAATCCGGACGCTTATAAGAAATCCCGCTATGCCCTCAGACAAACCTTCAAACAGGCAAGTGTCAATACAGGACTAAGATTGAATCCTACTTCACCGGCTCTGACGCTCGTCGGATGTGTCAGGGCTTGAAAACTATTACGAACTACAGCTGCCCAGTGACGCGAGCCTACCAGACGGGCTAAATGCCTTTTATGCTCGTTTCGAGGCAAGCAACACTGAAGCATGCATAATCAGCTAACACCAGCTAATCCGGATGACTGTGTGATAACGCTCTCCGTAGCCGATGTGAGCAAGACCTTTAAACAGGTCAACATTCACAAAACTGCGGTGCCAGACAGATTACCAAGACGTGTACTCAAAGCATGCGCAGACCAACTGGCAAGTGTCTTCACTGACATTTTCAACCTCTTCCTGCCCGAGTCTGTAATACCTACATGTTTCAAACAGACCATCATAGTCCCTGTGCCCAAGAAAGCGAAGGTAACCTGCCTAAATGATTACCGCCCTGTAGTACTCACGTCGGTAGCCATGAAGTGCTTTAAAAGGCTGGTCATGGCTCACATCAACACCATCATGCCAGAAACCCTAGACCCACTCCAATTCGCATACCGCCACAACAGATCCAAAGATGATGCAATCTCAATCACACTCTACACTGCCCTTTCCCACCTGGACAAAAGGAACACCTATGTGAGAATGCTGTTCATTGACTACAGCTCAGCGTAGTGCCCACAAAGCTCATTACTACCCTGAGACTCAACATCTCACTCTGCAACTGGATCCTGGACTTGCTGACGGGCCGCCCCCAGGTGGTAAGGGTAGGCAACAACACATCTGCCATGCTGATCCTCAACGCTGGGGCCCCCCAGGGGTGCGTTGTTATTCCGCTCCTATACTCCCTGTTCACCCACGACTGCGTGGCCAAGCACGACTTCAACACCATCATTGAGTTTGCTGACAACCTAACAGTGGTAGGCCTGATCACCAACAACAATGAGGTAGCCTATAGGGAGGAGGTCAGAGACCTGGCATTGTGGTGCCAGGACAACAACCTCTCTCAATGTGAGCAAGACAAAAGAGCTGATAGTGAACTCTTGGAAAAGGAGGGCCGAACAGGCCCCCATTAAGTGATCACTGTCCTATTGCCTTTGTGAGAGATGGTAAAATTCCTAAGAAATCTCCACGTGTCATTACAAAAAAAGAAACTGGAAGCGGTTTGATATTCAAGGATTTTTACATGATGTATCTAGCATTGAATGGAATTAATCCCAGATGTTGAACTAGCCTTTTCTTACTTCCACAAATCATTCCAGGATGTATGCAATAGGCATGCCCCTTTTAAAAAAAAATCAGGATTAAGGGCAGAGAGAACCCTTGGTTTACTAATGAACTTACAAAAATCATAAGGGAATGAAATGCTATGTGGGCTAAAGCAAGAGGGACTGGTTTGGCAGATGATTGGATGGATTTTAAACGTCATCGAAATATGGGTGTGACTATGGGTGTGGGTGTGACTATTTTAGTCAGGGTGTGACTATTTTAGTCAGGTTGGTAAATAAATATTAATTTAACGTCCCATTCTCATTTGCTTCTAACAGTACCAAAAATTAGAACAGGTCATGGTAGAAATAGTTTTAGTTACTTAGCTCCATGGTCCTGGAATTCTCTCCTGAACATTTTAAAATGTGATGATCTTGTTTGCTTGGTGGAGTTTAAACACTTGATCGATGTATGTATCATAGAGTGTAATTCTCTTTTTACGTAAAATGTTTTTGTTGTACTGTATGTGCGTTTATAGTTTTGTTTAATGTTGTTGTGTATGTAAGTTGTTTTGTCTGAAACGGTGTTCCCCTTGCTGCTATTGGACCAGGTCTTTCTTGGAAAAGAGATGTTATCTCAGTGAGAAAAACCTGTATAAATAAAGGTAAAATAAGAATAAATAATACATAAACATTGACGGGACTGAAGTGGAACGGGTTGAGAGTTTCAAGTTCCTTGGTGTCCACATCACCAACAAACTATGGTCATGGTCCAAACACACCAAGACAGTTGTGAAGAGCGCAAGACAACACCTTTTCCCCCTCCCCAAATCCTCAAAAAGTTCTACAGCTGCACTATCGAGCTCATCCTGACCGGTTGCATCACCGCCTGGTATGGCAACTTCCCGGCATCTGACCGCAAGGCACTACAGAGGGTAGTGCGTGCAGCCCAGTACATCAGTAGGGCCAAGCTTCCTTACATCCAGGACCTATATACTAGGCAGTGTCAGAGGAAGGCCAAAAACATTGTCAAAGAATCCAGTCACCCAAGTCATAGACTGTTCTCTCTGCTACTGCACGGCAAGCGATACCGGAGCGCCAAGTCTAGGTCCAAAAGGCTCCTCAACAGCTTCTACCCCCAAGCCATAAGACTGCTGAACAACTAATCAAATGGCCAACCGGACTATCTACATTGACCCCCCCTTTGTTTTTACACTGCTGCTATTCGGATAATTACATTTGAGTTAACTGCACCTCAAATTGCAGCCCAAATAAATGATTCTCAGAGTTCAAGTAACAGACACATCTCAACATCAACTGTTCATAGGAGACTGCGTCAATCAGGCCTTCATGGTCGAATTGCTGCAAAGAAATCACTACTAAAGGACACCAATAATAAGAAGAGACTTGCTTGGGCCAACAAAAATGAGCAATGGACATTAGACCGGTGGAAATCTGTCCTTTGGTCAGTTGAGTCCAAATGTGAGATTTTTCGTTCCAACCACTGTGTCTTTGTGAGACGCATAGTAGGTGAACAGATGATCTCCATATGTGTGGTTCTCACCATGAAGCATGGAAGAGGAGTGATGGTATGGGGGTACTTTGCTGGTGACACTGTCTGTGGTTTATTTACAATTCAAGGAACACTTAACCAGCATGGCTACCACAGCAATTTGCAGCGATATGCCATCCCATCTGGTTTGCGCTTAGTCCCACTATAATTTTTGTTTTCAACAGGACAATGACCCAACACACCTCCAGGCTGTGTAAGGGCTATTGTTTCAAGAAGGAGAGTGATGGAGTGCTGCATCAGATGACCTGGCCTCCACAATCACCCGGCCTCAACCCAATTGAGATGGCTTGGGATGAGTTGGACCACAGAGTGAAGGAAAAGCAGCCAACAAGTGCTCAGAATATGTGGGAACTCCTTCAAGACTGTTGGAAAAGCATTCCAGGTGAAGCTGGTTGAGAGAACGCCAAAAGTGTGTAAAGCTGTCAAGGCAAACAAACGGTGGCTACTTTGAAGAATATAAAATATATTTTGATTTGTTTTTTTTTTGCTTTCTACATGATTCCATATGTGTTTATTTCACAGTTTTGTTGTCTTCACTATTATTCTACAATGTAAAAAATTGTAAAAATAAAGAGAACTCTTGAACGAGTAGGTGTGTCCAAACTTTTGACTGGTACTGTAAGTATTCAGACCCTTTACTCAGGACTTTGTTGAAGCACCTTTGGCAGCGATTACAGCCTCGAGTCTTCTTGGGTATGACAATACAAGCTTGGCACACCTGTATTTGGGGAGTTTCACATTCTTCTCTGCAGATCCTCTCAATCTCTGTCACGTTGGATGGGGTGCGTCGCTGCACAGCTATTTTCAGGTCACTCCAGAGATTTTCAATCACGTTCAAGGTCTCTGGCTGGGCCAATCAAGGACATTCAGAGACTTGTCCCAAAGCCACTCCTGCATTGTCTTGGCTATGTACTTAGGGTGGTTGTCCAGTTGGAACTTGAACCTTTGCCCCAGTCTTAGGTTCTGAGTGCTCTGGAGCAGGTTTTCATCAAGGATCTCTGTACTTTGCTCTGTTCATCTATCCCTCAATCCTGACTAGTCTCCCAGTCCCTGCCGCTGAAAAACATCCCCACAGTCAGATGCTGTCACCACAATGCTTCACTGTAGGGATGGTGCCAGGTTTCCTCCAGATGTTGCGCTTGGCATTCAGGCCAAAGAGTTCAATCTTGGTTTCATTGAACCAGATAATCTTGTTTCTCATGGTCTGAGCATCCTTTACTGAGGAGTGTCTTCTGTCTGGCCACTCTACCATAAAGGCCCGATTGGTGGTGCTGCAGAGATGGTTGTCCTTCTGGAAGGTTCTCCCATCTCCACAGAGGAACTCTGGAGCTCTGTCAGAGTGACCATCGGGTTCTTGGTCACCTCCCTGACCAAGGCCCTTATCCCACGATTGCTCAGTTTCGGGCTGCCAGCAATAGTATGAGGTGGTTCCAAACTTCGTCCATTTAAGAATGATGGAGACCACTGTGTTCTTGGGGAACTTCAATGCTGCAGAAATGTTTTGGTACACTTCCCCAGATCTGTACCTCAACACAATCCTGTCATGGAGCTCTACTGACACTTCTTTCGACCTCATGGCTTAGTTTTTGCTCTGACATGCACTGTCAACTGTGGAACCTTACATAGACAGGTGTGAGCCTTTCCAAATCATGTAAATTAATTGAATTTACCACAGGTGGACTCCAATCAAGTTGTAGAAACAGCTCAAGGATGATCAATGGAAACAGGATGCACCTGAACACAATTTTGAGTCTCATAGAAAAGGTTCTGAATACTTATATAAATAAGATATTTCAGGGTTTTTGGAAACAAATCTAAAAACATGTTTTTGCTTTGTCAATATGGGGTATTGTGTGTAGATTGAGGACTTTTTAAAATGTAATACATTTTTAGAGTAAGGCTGTAACATAACAAAATGTGAAAAAGGGAAGTGGTCTGAATACTTTCCCAATGAACTGTATATCATGAATTGATATGTCCAAAAATGTAAATGATGGATTATAGCTTTAAGGAAGGGCTTCAGTAGACGTTAAATCCGACTGACCCTGAAACCAAATGCCAATGTCATCTCATCGTTGACTTTGCTCTGTGATGTGGTCTCTTCTGCAGGGCAGGGGCATGTCCAGGCTGTGTGTGGTGTGTGGGGGCTCCAGGGGCATTGGCAGGGCTGTATCAAAGCTGCTGGCAGAGAGAGGCTGCAGGGTGGCTGTGGTGTCCAGGAACCAGGATGCTGCTCAGGCCACTGTGGTGTCCCTCGCTGGAGGTACAGTATTATACCTGCAGGGGTGTCATGCACCTCTTAGTTGGGCTCTGCTGTTCACAGTCTAACCCAGCGATTCCCAAGTTCGGGGTCACGACCGAACCTTATTAAAAAATGTGTAGCGAGAGAATTGCGCTTGTTTCATAGAACCGGGGTTCCGTCGGTAACCTCCGGTAGCCGCTAGATGCTGTTGTCATAAACGGCACGTTTTCTGTTTTCTTCCAACAAATGTCTTACTATCTTTTGAACCATTTAAGCTGCAAAATATAATGAGCCCATCAATGAAAGATAAGACTCTCAGGAACACAGAGTGGACAGGGCCTGGCACTAAATACGACTGGGAGAAAAATCAGGTACAGGCTAGTTTTTCAACACATAACATCATACAAAATGATTGACTGATGATCTACTGAACCTCTGTCAATTCTGTCACTTTAAACCATACTTCCTTCATATTTAAATACTGTGAAAAGTACTGTCAGAATTATTTGTAATAAACTGTCATAGCCCAATTTAAAACAGTTAACATTGACCGTTGATTACATAACTTATTTTTACTTGGTGGGATGGGGTCGCACATTTTTTTAAATATCAAAATGGGGTCATGGACCAAAAAGATTTGGGAACCCCTATTCTATCCAGATGATTAGGCTTGTGCCACATTCACTTATGCTGTTTATTAGGCCTAAACACAGTTGTAGTTTTCGGTTTACCTTATGTTTAACCAATCTCTCGTTTTCTAGCTGACCATATGGCCTTTAGTTGTGACGTCTCCAAAGGAGAGGAAGTTCAGAATATATTTGAGACGATCCAGAAGACCTGTGGAAATGTCTCATACCTGGTCAATGCAGCTGGTATCAACAGGTGCGTGCGAAATACTTGCATGAATCAGTCCTCGTACAGGTGTACAGGTTAGTTTCATACCTTCAGAACTCCCATGATAGTCCTAAGCCGGTGAGCTTGCATGTGTATAAAACATTTAGTCATCCATCTCCAGTGTGTGTGTGTGTGTGCACCTTCCTGTCTTTGTGTGTGTGTTCAGGGATGGTCTGTTGCTGAGGACCAGGCCCGAGGACATGGTGGCTCTGCTTCATACCAACCTACTGGGGAGCATGTTGACATGCAAGGCAGCACTACGGAGCATGCTCCATACCCAGGGAGGGGCCATTGTCAACATAGGTACTGTTACTGTACAGTGCCTTCGGAAAGTATTCAGACCCCTTGAATGTTTGTTACGTTACAGCCTTATTCTAAAATTGATTAAATAAATAAAACATCCTCAGCAGTCTACACACAATACTCCATAATGACAAAGTAAAAACAGGGTTTTAGAAATACCATATTTACGTATGTATTCAGACCCTTTACTATGAGACTCAGGTGCATCCTGTTTCCAGTGATCATCCTTGAGATGCTTCTACAAATTGATTGGAGTCCACTTATGGTGAATTCAATTGATTGGACATGATTTGGAAAGGCACACAGTTGACAGTGCATGTCATAGCAAAAACCAAGCTATGAGGTGGAAGGAATTGTCCGAAGAGTTCCACATAGGATGGTGTCGAGGCACAGATCTGGGGAAGGTTACCAAATTATTTCTACTGTGGTCCCCAAGACCACAGTGGTCTCCATCATTCTTAAATGGAAGAAGTTTGGAACCACCAAGACTGGCTGCCCGACCGAACTGAGCAGGGAGCTGACCAAGAACCCGATGGTCACTCTGACAGAGCTCTAGAGTTCCTCTTTGGAGATGGGAGAACCTTCGAAAGGACAACCATCTCTGCAGCACTCCACCAATCAGGCCTTTATGGTAGAGTGGCCACTCCTCAGTAAAAGACACATGACAGCCCACTTGGAGTTTGCCAAAAGGCATCTAAAGACTGAATGCCAAGTGCCACGTCTGGAAGAACCTGGCACCATCCCTACAGTGAAGCATGGTGGTGTCAGCATCATGCTGTGGAGATGTTTTTCAGTGGAAGGGACTGGGGAAACTAGTCAGGATCGAAGCAAATATGAACGCCGCAAAGTACAGAGAGATCCTTGATGGAAACTTGCTCCAGAGGGCTCAGGACCTCAGACTGGGGCGAAGGTTCACCTTTCAACAGGACAAGGACCCTAAGCACGCAGCCAAGACAACGCAGGAGTGGCTTCGGGACAAGTCCCTGAATGTCCTTGAGTGGACTTGGACCTGATTGAACATTTCTGGAGAGACCTGAAAATAGCTGTGCAGCGACGCCTCCCATCCAACCTGACAGAGCTTGAGAGGATCTGCAGAGAAGAATGGGAGAAACTCCCCAAATACAGGTGTGCCAAGATTGTAGCGTCATACCCAAGAAGAACTGCCAAAGGTGCTTCAACAAAGTACTGAGTAAAGGGTCTGAATACTTATGCAAATGTGATATTTTTTTATTTATTTTAATATATACATTTGCCAACATTTCTAAAAACCTGTTTTTGCTTTGTCATTATGGGGTATTGTGTGTAGATTGATGAAGGAAAAAACGATTTAATATATTTTAGAATAAGGCTGTAACTTAACAAAATGTGTAAAAAGCCCAGGGGTGTGAATACGTTCTGAATGCACCGTATGTCCAGCCCCTTCACACTACAGAGTTACTAACCTAACGTAGCAGACGTCGAGGAAAGCGCCTGAGCAGAGTTCCCACATCCGGTTTTCAGCCAAAAGGAAGCTAGGTTGAATTTGCTGTATCCCTGAAAACCGGATACATCCTGTTATTGACAACTCCACTCTGAGATACCAGATGCATTCTATGTTGCCATTTGGCCACAAGGTGGTGGTTGTGGTCCAGGGAATAAACCATCTCTAACTTCACTTTACGTTGAGTTAGCCAAATCACTGTGCTCATGGTTGTGATTTGTGTGTACTGTAGGCTCTGTGGTGGGGTTGAAGGGGAACGCAGGTCAGTGTGTGTACAGCGCCAGTAAAGCAGGTCTGGAGGGCTTCACTCGCTCCCTGGCCAAGGAGGTGGCCTCGCGCAATGTCAGAGTTAACCTGCTAGCTCCCGGTATGGAGCTGTCTCTTCCTCTTTTCTTTACTGCTCCTCTCTCTCTTTCATCTATTGTCTGCTTATTCTCCTCAACTTCTCTCCTGTCTTGTCCTAGCCTTTGTACTCCTGTGTATGCTTCAGCCATCTCCTTCATCATTGTCATGCTAAAATAGAAACAGACTTGTACTGCACCTAGGATATTGGTTTCCAATGTCCTCTCAGCTAGAATTCAGTTTTCTCCTGATGCTGACCCTCCCTTATCTTTTCTCCTTTCTCCTAGGTTTCATTCGAACAGACATGACAGTGGGGCTGAGGGAAGGGGAGGGGGTGCGGACCATCCCCCTGGGGAGGTTTGGGGAGCCTGAGGAGGTGGCCAAGGCTGTTCTTTTCCTCCTGGAGTCTCCCTACATCACAGGACAGGTGCTGGTGGTGGATGGAGGGCTGCAGCTGGCCATGTAGGGAGGCCCTTGACCCCTCTATATACACCTAGTGCCCACTATACCTCCTAACACTGTCAGCTGGGTGGTTTAGAGACTCTCAGCCTGCCTCTTGGATGAGAATTACAATGGAGAGTTCTGTGTTTTCCAGAATATGAATGTTTCAGCTTAGGATGGGCTGGGTTCATGCATAGGAAAGGGATAAATATCTGCTTTTTATCTATACTGAACAAAAATATACACAGTAATTACTGATCACAGTAATGGCAGGATGAAACATGCTGTGTTGGTTCCATATTTCACAAACTGAGATCCCTGAAATGTTCAATTTGCACAAAAAGTGTATTTCTCTCAAATGTTGTGTGGGCTTGACCTTGTAATAGTCAGGGCTAGATATATTTATACCTGTGTATGGTTCATGTAATACTATTGCCCCTATCTGTATACAGTGCTGAGTCACAGGGTACTGCTCCACATAGCTCAGAGGGTGTGTGAGTGACAGTTTTTCATGACTAACACTGCTGACTCCACTGTGTCTGACTCAGTCTGGCCCTCCACGCTCCTGAGGCCTTAACTTTGATCAGCAGATTTAATGCTATTACTCTTTCCATGACTTATAGGCACCTAGTGCTGACCAAAGTTCTCATGTTTCACTCTCCCACTCCCCTGGGGCACCGCGACACAGCGCAGGCCCCAACCGCCGCCCCCCCTTGAGCCCAGTCCTGAAGGGGCCCAGAGAGGGGGTATGGATGGGGTCTGACTGCCTGCCTAGTGCCTACAGCTGGAGGGGATTTTTAGCCCATGGAATGTTTTGAGGGTCCAGTTACAGCTCAGGATCGGTGGTGCAAATGGATGGGGTCAGAGGTGACTGTCATGCTCAGTGTGGAGATTTGAAATGCTGTGATCTCATCTATTATTTCCTCCAGTGGAGAGACATTTCACCTCACTGGAGTGTGCTGCCCAGTCCCCTCACACACACAGCTCCAGGGTGCTCAACAGTCACATATATTTACACGTCATTAGAAGCTTTCATGGATCTGGGGCATCTGCAGTCTATCATGTGACCTAAGATCAAGGTGGAGACAATGTAAACTGGGGATCAAGGTCAAATCTGATAAGAATTCTCAATAAAGAAAGGCATTTCCCCTGTGATGAATGATATGGCTGCTGGGTAAGTTTTTGTATGGAATTGATTTGAGCAGTCTCCTACTGTCTCCTCACTCAACATAAACACAGTACCTCTAGACACTTAGGTTGTTTTATTATCTTTCATAAACTAATGTAATATCATGAGAACATTCCATATACAGGCATAGAAATCAAAAAGGTGTCCTATATGTTTGTGACTGATCACAGTAATGGCAGGATGAAACATGCTGTGAACAGATACAGCAAAAGAAGCCTATTTAATAATGCAGTAGTGAGAAATATATCATTACTTATTTCAATACAATTCTGTGTATATCTTTTCCCTTGACAGCTTTGCTATAGTTAATAATAATAGTCATTTGTTATAAGAGCCTCATAAAGACATGGACAGACATTGTGACTGAAATAGGCCCAAGTGATCTTTTAAGGAAATATATATTGTTTCAAAAAGTGTGATATTTTAATACAGACAGGATTATGTTTTGTCATTGAACATTTGAGAGAGAAAAAAATCACTAATATAATTTACGTCAAGTTTTTTGGGAAAGATTTCTCATACAAAAATCAAGCAGACAATCTGTGGTGTGTGACCAATCAACTGAAGCCATTATTAGGACTGTCTCACGTCTGTGAAGATTTTAAACTTCAAAAATAAACCAAAGAAAATAACTGATCTCCAAAATCAGTCATAACCATCATTTCATCATCAACATAGTCAATTTCTTCTTTATCATCTTTGTCATCTACAGTGAATTCTATTCCAAAAAACTTGCTTTCCTCTGTCCTTGACTTCCACTCACGGATCACACAGTTCACAAGCGTTGAAGTGACTGTTGTCACTGGGCTGAGACTGATCACCTGGGCATCCTGGCCCAGGATAACCCCACTTCCTGTCCCTGCTACAGTCAACCTTCACACACCAGTACCTCCTAGCCAGTCATTCCCTCTATCCATCAATCAATCACTGAAGTTACCATGGTAACGGTGAGAGCTCTCAACGGTGTCGAGTCATTCAGCCAACATTCTCTTTCACAACTCATCTCTAAATAGTTTGAACTTTCAAGGTCATTTGACCTGACAAAAAAAAACAAGAAAAAAAGTATGTAAGTCCTTGTGCAATATCGATGGTATTTGTGCTAAATGTTGAACCTGACAATGCTGATATCTATGGTATTGTGCTATTAATAACTAAAACCAGACACTATTTATATCCATGTTGTGCTATATTACCAAGACTATGCTGTGATAACCATATAAAAGAACAACTTGTGTTTTGCGGTCTCTCTTTCGTCTCTCAACAGTCCAGGGAAACATGACGTGTGGCTCCCATGCTTTGGACTTTCCATACCTTTACATTGAGTCCAAAGTCTGTCCCGTTTCTATATATCTCTACCCCTATAATTTGGTGGCTTTGTTGGGGGAGTATTTCATAAGTAAGGCATCAATTTAGATAGAGCATTACAAATGGCACCATTGTCACATGCATAATAACACTACTTTAGACTTTAAAATATATATATATATATATATATTTTTTTTTTACAAAGAGTTCATGTGAGAGATATCTTAGGCACTTAAGAGGTGACCCCCTTGTGTGGTTATGGTAGTGTTACTTTGAGAACTAATTTACCAACATTCAAGTCTTCTTCACTCCCACCACCCATTATCAGAAACTATATTGTTTTAATGGACCACAGAATTGCAAACAAACTTCAATGGCCACCAAGGGTAGATTCCTCTGGCTCCTATGGTAGTTCCTATTCCTATGGTTGATCAAATGGAACCATATCTTTATGAAATCTTTATTTGACTAGGCAAGTCAGTTAAGAACAAATTCTTGGGTTAACTGCCTTGTTCAGGGGTAGAACGACAGATTTTTACCTTGTCAGCTCGGGATTCGATCTAGCAACCTTCCTAGTTGGGTTACTAGCCCAACGCTCTAATCACTAGGCTACCTGCTACCCCATCTGATCCTAAGTTGGGATCCATGTTTCATTGACACTGAGATATTATGGGGTGTCACATTGCCCGTCATCCATCTTCCAAAATAGTATCTGTGGGATTGTCGTAATACGCCTCAGATGGAGGGTGTTACATTTACCCCTATATGTCTGGGGAGAACGGGGGTTGGTGCTTGTAGCACTGGGGGTCAGTTTTAAGGCATTAGGGGGTTGAGTGGGGTGTGTGAACCCCGCTGGTCTCTACAGGTCATCACTCTCCACCAGGCCTCCAGGCTGCAGGGGGCTGGAGTCAGGGAAGAAGGCTGCCTTCACGTCCAGTCCTCTCTCTGTCAGCGCCGCGTAGCGACTCGTAGACGGACGCACCTTCTTAGGCTTGGGAGTGTTGGGCTGCTGCCACTGAGCTGAGGACGGAACATAGGTGGAAGAGATGAGAACAGAGACAATAACAGTGATTTAGCCTTTTACATTTGGTCCTGTGTGTTTGGAGGGTATATAATATTCGGTTGGTTTGTGTGGACACAGAGAAAGACATTGGTGTCTGGGGGACTTACTGTGGACGTCGAGTCGTGCGGTGCTGGACACGATGCCAGCGTCATTTTTGGCTGACACGGTGTACCAACCAGCATCCTCCTTCATGGCTGGCTGGATGATCATACACAGGTAGCCACAGTTGTCCTGGTGCATGCTGGGAAACAGAGTTCAACACACTCCCTCAGGACCGAGTTTCACCAACTGTTGTCATATCATCAATATCTTTATAATTTGCAGGTCCAGTTTAAGAGACTGCTTACCAATAATATTGCTACACTACTTCCTTTGACTGTTATTGGACTTATATAAGACAAGCCATAGACGGTGAATGGTAGAGCTGACTTACCTGATCCTGTCTGTATTGTGAGTGAAAGACTCGTTCTCTTTCTTCCAGAAGATCTTTGGGTTGGGGACAGCCGACACACGGCACTCCAGACGTACAGGGTTACCCTCGGCAACAGCAGTGTTCTGCAGCTTCTCGATGAACGAAGGAGCCTTGTGAATCTCTTTGGCTGGAGACAAGAGAGAGAGACCACGGTCAGTCAATAGTATATCAAACTATGACGTATTGTGATACAATGATACAATGATAAGTACTACGGTATTTGCATCAACAAATAAAAAGAGACAAAGTGCCCTTATATCTGAAAAGACTTCAAAAATATTATGGCCCGTGCTTGACTTGGGCAGGAGGAGCTCACCGGAGCTGAGTACCAACACCTCAAATGTTCTACTGCTTGAGCTCCTGTTCCTCTTATAGAATAGTAGCTCAAATGTATTGTGGAGCTCCTGTTCCTCTTATAGAATAGTAGCTCAAATGTATTGTGGAGCTCCTGCACCTAAATATAAACAGTACCGGTATCCAAAATAAGTACAGGAACCTATTTCAGTTCAAGTCAAGCACAGATTATGGGTCCTTTCCTATGACAATGTTTTAATGTTGTTCATCTGTCTATACTTATACATCTATGTACTGTATGGGTGTCTACCTGCGACAATGAGTTCCAGGTCGAAGGAGTTCTGTCCCGCGCGGTTGCTAGCGATGCAGGTGTAGATGCCCGCGTCGCGGCTGGACACGGGCTCGATGACCAATGAGTGTACGCCATTCTCCCTCACTAGCATCTTGTGGGCGGAGTCAGGACGGATGGCCTGACCATTCAACTGCCAGATCAGATCTGGTGTAGGCAAGCCACTCACCTAGAGGGGGGAACACAACACATACTCAATGACTCATTCATCACACTGTGTTATTTATACAGTGATGTGATGATTTGAATCTAGATGGAGCATGACTCTATCTGCAGTGTATATGTGCTGGTATATATTTGCATTGTGAGTACAGTAATATGGTGTGTCTCTATCTGCAGTAATATATTTGCATTGTACAGTAATATGTGTGTCTCTATCTGCAGTGTATATGTGCTGGTATATATTTGCATTGTGAGTACAGTAATATGGTGTGTCTCTATCTGCAGTGTATATGTGCTGGTATATATTTGCATTGTGAGTACAGTAATATGGTGTGTCTCTATCTGCAGTGTATATGTGCTGGTATATATTTGCATTGTGAGTACAGTAATATGGTGTGACTCTATCTGCAGTGTATATGTGCTGGTATATATTTGCATTGTGAGTACAGTAATATGGTGTGACTCTATCTGCAGTGTATATGTGCTGGTATATATTTGCATTGTGAGTACAGTAATATGGTGTGACTCTATCTGCAGTGTATATGTGCTGGTATATATTTGCATTGTGAGTACAGTAATATGGTGTGACTCTATCTGCAGTGTATATGTGCTGGTATATATTTGCATTGTGAGTACAGTAATATGGTGTGCATTGTGAGTACTCTATCTGCAGTGTATATGTGCTGGTATATATTTGCATTGTGAGTACAGTAATATGGTGTGACTCTATCTGCAGTGTATATGTGCTGGTATATATTTGCATTGTGAGTACAGTAATATGGTGTGACTCTATCTGCAGTGTATATGTGCTGGTATATATTTGCATTGTGAGTACAGTAATATGGTGTGACTCTATCTGCAGTGTATATGTGCTGGTATATATTTGCATTGTGAGTACAGTAATATGGTGTGTCTCTATCTGCAGTGTATATGTGCTGGTATATATTTGCATTGTGAGTACAGTAATATGGTGTGTCTCTATCTGCAGTGTATATGTGCTGGTATATATTTGCATTGTGAGTACAGTAATATGGTGTGACTCTATCTGCAGTGTATATGTGCTGGTATATATTTGCATTGTGAGTACAGTAATATGGTGTGACTCTATCTGCAGTGTATATGTGCTGGTATATATTTGCATTGTGAGTACAGTAATATGGTGTGTCTCTATCTGCAGTGTATATGTGCTGGTATATATTTGCATTGTGAGTACAGTAATATGGTGTGACTCTATCTGCAGTGTATATGTGCTGGTATATATTTGCATTGTGAGTACAGTAATATGGTGTGACTCTATCTGCAGTGTATATGTGCTGGTATATATTTGCATTGTGAGTACAGTAATATGGTGTGACTCTATCTGCAGTGTATATGTGCTGGTATATATTTGCATTGTGAGTACAGTAATATGGTGTGACTCTATCTGCAGTGTATATGTGCTGGTATATATTTGCATTGTGAGTACAGTAATATGGTGTGACTCTATGTATATGTGCTGGTATATATTTGCATTGTGAGTACAGTAATATGGTGTGACTATGTATATGTGCTGGTATATATTTGCATTGTGAGTACAGTAATATGGTGTGTCTCTATCTGCAGTGTATATGTGCTGGTATATATTTGCATTGTGAGTACAGTAATATGGTGTGACTCTATCTGCAGTGTATATGTGCTGGTATATATTTGCATTGTGAGTACAGTAATATGGTGTGACTCTATCTGCAGTGTATATGTGCTGGTATATATTTGCATTGTGAGTACAGTAATATGGTGTGTCTCTATCTGCAGTGTATATGTGCTGGTATATATTTGCATTGTGAGTACAGTAATATGGTGTGACTCTATCTGCAGTGTATATGTGCTGGTATATATTTGCATTGTGAGTACAGTAATATGGTGTGTCTCTATCTGCAGTGTATATGTGCTGGTATATATTTGCATTGTGAGTATCAGTAATATGGTGTGACTCTATCTGCAGTGTATATGTGCTGGTATATATTTGCATTGTGAGTACAGTAATATGGTGTGACTCTATCTGCAGTGTATATGTGCTGGTATATATTTGCATTGTGAGTACAGTAATATGGTGTGTCTCTATCTGCAGTGTATATGTGCTGGTATATATTTGCATTGTGAGTACAGTAATATGGTGTGACTCTATCTGCAGTGTATATGTGCTGGTATATATTTGCATTGTGAGTACAGTAATATGGTGTGTCTCTATCTGCAGTGTATATGTGCTGGTATATATTTGCATTGTGAGTACAGTAATATGGTGTGACTCTATCTGCAGTGTATATGTGCTGGTATATATTTGCATTGTGAGTACAGTAATATGGTGTGTCTCTATCTGCAGTGTATATGTGCTGGTATATATTTGCATTGTGAGTACAGTAATATGGTGTGACTCTATCTGCAGTGTATATGTGCTGGTATATATTTGCATTGTGAGTACAGTAATATGGTGTGTCTCTATCTGCAGTGTATATGTGCTGGTATATATTTGCATTGTGAGTACAGTAATATGGTGTGACTCTATCTGCAGTGTATATGTGCTGGTATATATTTGCATTGTGAGTACAGTAATATGGTGTGACTCTATCTGCAGTGTATATGTGCTGGTATATATTTGCATTGTGAGTACAGTAATATGGTGTGTCTCTATCTGCAGTGTATATGTGCTGGTATATATTTGCATTGTGAGTACAGTAATATGGTGTGTCTCTATCTGCAGTGTATATGTGCTGGTATATATTTGCATTGTGAGTACAGTAATATGGTGTGACTCTATCTGCAGTGTATATGTGCTGGTATATATTTGCATTGTGAGTACAGTAATATGGTGTGTCTCTATCTGCAGTGTATATGTGCTGGTATATATTTGCATTGTGAGTACAGTAATATGGTGTGACTCTATCTGCAGTGTATATGTGCTGGTATATATTTGCATTGTGAGTACAGTAATATGGTGTGTCTCTATCTGCAGTGTATATGTGCTGGTATATATTTGCATTGTGAGTACAGTAATATGGTGTGACTCTATCTGCAGTGTATATGTGCTGGTATATATTTGCATTGTGAGTACAGTAATATGGTGTGTCTCTATCTGCAGTGTATATGTGCTGGTATATATTTGCATTGTGAGTACAGTAATATGGTGTGACTCTATCTGCAGTGTATATGTGCTGGTATATATTTGCATTGTGAGTACAGTAATATGGTGTGACTCTATCTGCAGTGTATATGTGCTGGTATATATTTGCATTGTGAGTACAGTAATATGGTGTGACTCTATCTGCAGTGTATATGTGCTGGTATATATTTGCATTGTGAGTACAGTAATATGGTGTGTCTCTATCTGCAGTGTATATGTGCTGGTATATATTTGCATTGTGAGTACAGTAATATGGTGTGACTCTATCTGCAGTGTATATGTGCTGGTATATATTTGCATTGTGAGTACAGTAATATGGTGTGTCTCTATCTGCAGTGTATATGTGCTGGTATATATTTGCATTGTGAGTACAGTAATATGGTGTGACTCTATCTGCAGTGTATATGTGCTGGTATATATTTGCATTGTGAGTACAGTAATATGGTGTGTCTCTATCTGCAGTGTATATGTGCTGGTATATATTTGCATTGTGAGTACAGTAATATGGTGTGACTCTATCTGCAGTGTATATGTGCTGGTATATATTTGCATTGTGAGTACAGTAATATGGTGTGACTCTATCTGCAGTGTATATGTGCTGGTATATATTTGCATTGTGAGTACAGTAATATGGTGTGTCTCTATCTGCAGTGTATATGTGCTGGTATATATTTGCATTGTGAGTACAGTAATATGGTGTGTCTCTGTCTGCAGTGAGAGCAGCCGTGTTTTATTGTTGCTTGTCTGGAGTCTCCCGGTCGCCTGCATGTTTTCTCATGAGAACTGCCTGGCCTTTAAAAGGACCCGTCTCTCTTTTCAGCACCCGCTGCATACCCCACACCTTCCCCTCCCTCAGGTCTGACCAGTAGAGCCTGTGTGTGTGTGTGTGTGTGTGTGTGTGTGTGTGTGTGTGTGTGTGTGTGTGTGTGTGTGTGTGTGTGTGTGTGTGTGTGTGTGTGTGTGTGTGTCTGTGTGTGTGTGTGTGTGTGTGTGTGTGTGTGTGTGTGTGTCTGTGTGTGTGTGTGTGTGTGTGTGTGTGTGTGTGTGTGTGTGTGTGTGTGTGTGTCCGTGTGTCCGGCCTTGACTGTATTGAGTGCTGGAAGAAGAATTTATACATTTTTGGTTGAACAACATGGTTCAGCCTGACTGCAGAACAATTCCTGTAGTTGAGACACTATTGGCATGGAAAGTTTGGAAACCCACAAACGATTTGGAAATAAATATAGTCTATAAATATAATTGACATTCAGAGCCCCAAGACATTGGAGACTCACTGTGTTTATTTTTTGGACGAGTATAAAAAGAGAGTCTTTTTATAGCGTGTGAAATCCGTGTATGGTGCTGTTTGGTTGTATTACAGTTTTGTAACATAGTTTTCTAACGGTCTGACCGCACAGGGAGGATTAGTGACCGAGGGAGAAAGAGAGAAAAGGGGACGGACAGAGAAAGAGAAAACAATGGGAAGGAGAGTGTGGAGAGAGACAGAATTGCAGAAAGAGTGAGAGAGGGATCCCCGTAATCCTAGCAAAATGACCCCAGGATTTCCCCTCCTCTTGCGCTCTGTCTGAGCCATTCATCATGAAAGAAGAAATTAAATATATAGCCCGCAGTTTCTTCTTCCCCAGTATATGGAATTAATGGGGAGGACACCTTCCTCAGGCCCCCAGACACTCCTCATCACTGACACATACATACAATTAGAGGGTGGATCTGCACTGCTTTCCTCCATTTTCTATGATTTACTATTTGTTTGAACACCAGGGTTCATTTTGGAAAGTTGGAATGTTCCTTTTAGGAATTCTTAGAACCTGCACTGCTTCCAGTAATGAAAAAGTTTCCAGTCCTCCATAAACACCAGGCCTATAATGGTAGAATCCTAAAGGTGTGGCTGTAGTTGAAGAGGTCAAGGAGAGGTGGGTTCAGTGTTAAGGGGGTGTGGTCTCACCTTGCAGTCCATCCGGCAGAGCCTGCTCTCCTGGACGATGAGGTCACCGGGCGCCTGCAGGAAGTGGGGGCGGAAGTGACGCTCCTGGATATTCTCGTTCTCATCACCACTGTCTCTGGACCGAGACCTAGGTCTAAGAGAGGGAGGCAGAGCAATAATTTGACACCTAACAGAACCCAGTCTTCCCACTACCAGCACCCTGTCTCTCCGTTTTGGAACTCTATGGTGGGTCATGACCCCAGGCGTTCCCTGTCCTCCTGCACTATCACAACAATGACATCACCATCCCTCCACACAATGTAAATACACCCGAGCTGTGCAGAGCGGAGCGAGGGGAAGAGAGAGGGTAAGAAGGAGAGAGATAAAGGGAGAGGGAGGTACTGATGGATATCTTCAAAAGCTTCCCTCAGACAAATGAAGGACTTATCTGGGAGTGTCTGTGTACAGATCAGCTTTCCGTAATGCATGTGTGTGTGTGTGTGTGTGTGTGTGTGTGTGTGTGTGTGTGTGTGTGCGGTTGGGTGTGGGCGTGTTATTATACGTGGGACAGGTATTATGCAGAACAAATATTACACCTATCAATCTAACAGGGCAGAACCAACAGGTGTTTCCGCCCTCTCACGCTACACTATTCACCTCACATAAAAATGTCAGCACAATGATTTAACACACACTAGTATCAACAATACTGTACATAACTCTTTTAAAATGTCATAGTAATGGTAGTTTGGAATTGATGTTCATACACCTGGTATCATTGTGAATATGAACATTTAGGCAATAGCTTGACCGGTGGTTAGGCTGGCCAAAAGTAGGCTCCATGAAAAGTTCAATACTGGTCATATAACCGTGTGTCAGTGTAGGTTATCAGTGAATTTATGTCAATCATAAAGCTCATCTGCATTCCCTGCGATGCAGGTATTGTAGTCTCCTTCTGTGTCAGGTATTGTAGTCTTCCTGTACCTGCGAACATGTCCAGGTGCAGAGCGCTGGCTCCTCCCTCTCTGGTTCACTGCCTGGACCATCATCCTGCCAGTACAGCTCACCCTCCCCTGAGGGAGAGAGAGAGAGAGAGAGAGAGAGAGAGAGACAGAGAGAGAGAGAGAGACAGAGAGAGAGAGAGAGAGAGAGACAGAGAGAGAGAGAGAGAGAGAGAGAGAGAGAGAGAGAGAGAGAGAGGGAGAGAGAGAGAGACAGAGGGAGAGAGAGAGACAGAGAGAGAGAGAGAGGGAGAGAGAGAGAGACAGAGGGAGAGAGAGAGAGACAGAGAGAGAGAGAGAGAGAGAGAGACAGAGAGAGAGAGAGAGAGGGAGAGAGAGAGAGACAGAGAGAGAGAGAGGGAGAGAGAGAGAGAGACAGAGCGAGAGAGAGGGAGAGAGAGAGAGAGAGAGACGTTTGTTCGACATTTATGACTGTTCATACTCAAACTCAACTAAAACCCAACACTTCAGGGAGGAAGTACAATGTGTTGAAGTTGGCCAGGCTCTCAGACAGCCAACAGTACATGAACTCTCGACCCTCATGAAGGCTTTAGTGATTTCCTGTCTCACTCAACGCCTGCTTCCTCTTGCTGGCTGGAGACCCTTATCTTCTCCATGGCTATTATTCTCCAGAACTAATGACTGCTAACAGCATCAGCACCACTGGCTGCCAAACGGCACCACTGGCTGCCAAACGGTTTGGTCCTGATAATGTGCGTGTCCATAGATACAGTGTGTCCCTTGTGTACAGTAGATTAGTGTGAAACAACTTGGTGTGAAAGTCTGTGCAGAGTTTTCTACATGGGGTGTGAATCAGTCAGGTCCTGTGTGTGTGTGTGTGTGTGTTGGGTGGGTGGGTCAGGTGTTCTCACCTCGGGGTTACCAGCCATGATGGTGTAGTTGCCGTCATCGTCCAATGAGGCGGCGGCGGTGTGGAGGTTGCAGGTTCCGTCAGCGTCGCGGCTGATCCTGTAGTGTTCACTCCTCTTAGAGATCTGCTTCCCATCCTTAAACCAGTAGATCTATAGGGGACAGGATAGACACAACACAGAGTTACACAATGACCTGCTTCCCATCCTTAAACCAGTAGATCTATAGGGGACAGGATAGACACAACACAGAGTTACACAATGACCTGCTTCCCATCCTTAAACCAGTAGATCTATAGGGGACAGGATAGACACAACACAGAGTTACACAATGACCTGCTTCCCATCCTTAAACCAGTAGATCTATAGGGGACAGGATAGACACAACACAGAGTTACACAATGACCTGCTTCCCATCCTTAAATCAGTAGATCTATAGGGGACAGGATAGACACAACACAGAGTTACACAATGACCTGCTTCCCATCCTTAAACCAGTAGATCTATAGGGGACAGGATAGACACAACACAGAGTTACACAATGACCTGCTTCCCATCCTTAAACCAGTAGATCTTTAGGGGACATAATGACCTATAGAAGTGGATAGGAGTTTTTATTTTGTTTTTACCTTTATTTAACTAGGCAAGTCAGTTAAGAACAAATTCTTATTTTCAATGACGGCCTAAGAACAGTGGGTTAACTGCCTGTTCAGGGGCAGAACGACAGATTTGTACCTTGTCAGCTCGGGGGTTTGAACTTGCAACCTTCCGGTTACTAGTCCAACGCTCTAACCACTAGGCTACGCTGCCGGGAGTAGAGTAGGGAGGGAAGGGAGGTATATTATTATATTACATCATATTATACTCCCTCCATCCTCTATCTATCCTCTCTTTTTCTATCTCTTCCATTCATCTGATGCCTGTCATCACCCAGTCATTACAGAGGCCCTCTGATGCTGCCCGCAGTGGAGGACTCAGAGATGTTAGTACGGCAGGCCACGCCCCTATAGCTATACATGTTCCTCCTACTAACAACATCATCAACTCCACATTATCAGAACAATATGGCAGTACATTAAATAGGTTCAGCATACAACAATACACTATAACTAAATAGTGTAGCAGTGATAATATTGACATTAAATACAATAAAAAAATACTAGAATTCGGCGTCCTGGTATACGAGACCAACGATGAATCAGTCCACTATACATCCACATCATCACTCTGTGATCTGTGTGATCTCTGACCTTTGGCTTGGGGTCTCCGACGACCTTGCAGGAGAAGGTGACGGGCATGCCCTCAAACACCTTGTAGTGTTTGAGCTTGCTGTCGAAGAATGGCACCACCCCCTGGCCTGTAGAGTCTTCGCCATGCTGCACATCGTCGTCAGACTCCTCCACTGGAGAGCGCTCCAGACGGAACTCGATCTCACTGATCAGGCGCTGCTCGAAGCTGGACACCTTGTACTCCTGCAGTGCACACAGAGAGGGAGCAGGGTTAACCCCGGGAGACGGAGTTCAAGGAGCATCACTATTACAGGAAGAGCCTGAAATCACAGAGGAACGGGGTCACAGAAAAATCAGATGAACAAGAAGCACACTCCACCAAGAACATTCTGTCTCTCATGCATGCTTTGATTTATCCTTTCATTCATTCAAGAACAGTGAGTTACGGAAAACCAAGATTCTCCTTTTCCCGTCAGCCATTCCTGTCAACTCTCTATTCCTCCCTCCTTTTCTGTCTATTCCTCTTCTCTCTCTCAATACCTCCTCCTCTCTCTTTCAATCTCAATCTCTCACCATCCTGGCCCAGTCTGTTGCGACAGAGGCAACATCTGGAGAGTAGAGTGTACTGACTGACTGACTGACTGATAATTACAGGCCTAAGACACAGCTGAAGGGTTATGACATCTCAAGGGGAGGCAAAGCTTTGGTAATGGGAGGACTGGAGTATGTTGCCAACGCTCACCAAAGTGTAAATCTATTTCTCTCCCTCAATCCCTGTCTCCCCTCCTTCTCGCAAACGTTCCCCCCCCCCCCTCCCTTGAATTCTTGTTCTCTCAGTTTCTCTCTGTTTCTCATTCACTCACTCACGCACGTACACAAACAAGAGACAAGTATATAGGTCATGTGACACGTAACACACACACACACACGCACAGCTATGGGTGTAACCCATAGTTCTGATGACAGTGGACCATGTTCATTTTAGCATCTCTTGCCTCGTGTTGGAAACAAGCTCATGCAGGCGCCAATATCTGATTGCCACATCAAAAGTGACCAATCAACACACCGAGAGTCAATGAATCAACATATACATTAAAAGTAAGAGCCATGCACAGGGACAAAGCCTTGGCCATACTTACTGGGTTTCTCATAAACAGTATTGGTCAGTAATTGGGTCAGCTCTGACTGAAGACCACAGGCGGTCAAAAGATATGGAACCACCACAATGACCTTAACAGAACCATGAATTAACTTTTTCCCATCTGCTTTTTTGTCAAATGTATGTTTGTCTTTATCCTTATCAGTTCATTTGCAGGTTCCCAGGCCTGATCCTGTTACGGTCAAAGTGTGTGTGATATAATTATTATCAGTGTGGCTTTGTTGAATGGCTTAAGCACGGGCAGTGACCACACACAGTGAGTGAGAAAGAGAGAGAGGGAGAGACAGAGAGAGAGAGGGAGAGAAGGAGAGAGAGAGAGAGAGAGAGAGAGAGAGAGAGAGAGGGAGAGAAGGAGAGAGAGAGAGAGAGAGAGAGAGAGAGAGAGAGAGAGAGAGAGAGAAAGGGGCTTGAATAACCTTTTGAGGGACCGATTCTATATCAGATGAACTGGAGTCCTGCGAAGACATAAAATAATAATGAGGTGTTGCCTCTGTGTTACTGTATGACGTCACGACCTGAGGTCCAACCACACACCAGGAGGGCGTGGGCATGCATGCACTTACCACAATTCATGAAAGAGTGTGTAACATTGTCAAGTCTTATACCATTTCACATTTCACACAAAACACACATATTTTCATCACATATCCTCTGATTTGGAACAGGCAAACTCACAGCCTCAGGCAGAGTAATGCCCAGAGCCATGCAGAGCCGATCTCTATCAGACAGGGAACCAGGCTCAGTCCCATGGGCCTCCAGGCAGCCAGAGCCCAACGTCATCACAGCACAGCAGCACAGACCAGCCCTGACCTCCACAAAACACCGCTGCCACTGTCTGCAGCTGTGTGAGGACAAACTCTGTTTACTTGGCACTGAGGCTTGACTTTAGTCAATGCAACAACTAGGCGTGTGTTCTGCAATGAGGTTTTGTGTTTTGGACATCTTTAAGACTACGTGTTGTATTAATCTGTGTAGCTGTAGTCTATATTTGACACTATCACAGTTTTATACAGCTTTTTAATGTTTCTGAGGGGAACAAATGGCTACATTCAACTCATTTCCAACTGAGTCCGTATCAACACTGTGGAGTCTGACAGTTTTAATAACAGAGCGTTTTTAAAGAGGGTTCTGTAGGATAGTACTCTGTTCATGTCAAAGCTTCATTGCATGCTTTAAATTAAAGTGTTTCCAGTGTAGCCGAAATTTAATATAGCCTTTTTCAATAATAAACATCACAGGCCAGCATTCAGATGGAAAAATAGACTCAGAAATTCAGTAACCCTGCACACCGACACAACTCTGAGTGACGCGGTGTGACTGACAAATATGACTAATGTAGGTGTGTATGCCACACACACACGCAATACTACAGTATAGCACAGAGGCGGTGATCTTAGACAAGTATTTTGTGACTCTGTGAGTAGTGTGTGAGTCTGCACCTGTCCAGTCCAGCCCAAGTGAGTGTGTGTATACCTGTCCAGGTGTGTGTGTGTGTATACCTGTCCAGGTGTGTGTGTGTATACCTGTCCAGGTGTGTGTGTGTATACCTGTCCAGGTGTGTGTATACCTGTCCAGGTGTGTGTATACCTGTCCAGGTGTGTGTGTGTGTATACCTGTCCAGGTGTGTGTGTGTGTATACCTGTCCAGGTGTGTGTGTGTATACCTGTCCAGGTGTGTGTGTGTGTACCTGTCCAGGTGTGTGTGTGTATACCTGTCCAGGTGTGTGTGTGTATACCTGTCCAGGTGTGTGTGTGTATACCTGTCCAGGTGTGTGTGTGTGTACCTGTCCAGGTGTGTGTGTGTGTACCTGTCCAGGTGTGTGTATACCTGTCCAGGTGTGTGTATACCTGTCCAGGTGTGTGTGTGTGTATACCTGTCCAGGTGTGTGTATACCTGTCCATGTGTGTGTATACCTGTCCATGTGTGTGTGTGTGTATACCTGTCCAGGTGTGTGTGTGTGTGTATACCTGTCCAGGTGTGTGTGTGTGTATACCTGTCCAGGTGTGTGTGTGTATACCTGTCCAGGTGTGTGTATACCTGTCCAGGTGTGTGTGTGTGTGTATACCTGTCCAGGTGTGTGTGTGTGTATACCTGTCCAGGTGTGTGTGTGTGTATACCTGTCCAGGTGTGTGTGTGTGTATACCTGTCCAGGTGTGTGTGTGTGTATACCTGTCCAGGTGTGTGTGTGTATACCTGTCCAGGTGTGTGTGTGTGTGTATACCTGTCCAGGTGTGTGTGTGTACCTGTCCAGGTGTGTGTGTGTACCTGTCCAGGTGTGTGTGTGTGTACCTGTCCAGGTGTGTGTGTGTACCTGTCCAGGTGTGTGTGTGTACCTGTCCAGGTGTGTGTGTGTACCTGTCCAGGTGTGTGTGTGTGTGTTCCTGTCCAGGTGTGTGTGTGTGTGTACCTGTCCAGGTGTGTGTGTGTGTGTACCTGTCCAGGTGTGTGTGTGTGTGTACCTGTCCAGGTGTGTGTGTGTGTACCTGTCCAGGTGTGTGTGTGTACCTGTCCAGGTGTGTGTGTGTGTGTTCCTGGTATAGTACCTGTGTAACTGGCTCCTGGTCCTGCTGCTGTGTGTTTAGTACTGTGGATGCGTTGTCTGCCCCCAGCAGCCTGCGAGCCATCTTCTCCTCGTAGGTTAACCTCTGGAAGCACCGATTAATGGGTCAGCCGGGGTTAGTGTGTCAGTCGCAACAGCAACACACACTCGTCACAGATATTAATAAGATACAGTCTTCCTGAGATACACTTGTGAAATGGATGACATGGGGGGGGGATGTTTTGTCCTCTCCAAGTCAAAAGGCTCTTTTGGACTCACTATAGTACCGGGCCTGTTCTAACATCAGCAGAAACGCTGGTCTGTGAACATATCTGTGACATAGTTATGCATGTATTAATGGTTGGGAATGAAACTTGATTGATATTTGACATGATGGACCGCTTGTTAATAATATGTATTAAATAATGTTACAGCAATACCTTAATTCCCGAGTTACCTACAAACACACAGTCATCTACAGTGTTGTGAAGGCACTCTGTAACACACACCTGTTGTCCATTGCTCATGCGCTCCTCCTTAAATCGTAGCTTCCTCTCCAGGTCCTGAATGACAGCATCCTTGGTTCCCTGGATGTCAGAGTCAGAGGCCAGGCGTGGGGTTCCTCTGGACTGCTTCCGGGGGAAAGCACTGCTGACAGAACGCAACAACAGACGTAGAGTTTAGAACATGGGACCTCAGACCGTTAGTCAAAAGTGGCTCCTGTTTCTTTCTACAGTAGATCACATAGCCATGATATGCAATATGATGTGTGTGTGTGTGTGTGTGTGTGTCAGACTGACTGGGAGTTATTTGAACCCTTGATTGAGACAGAATAAGCCACTTCTTTCTGTTTCTCATTCCCTTATCTGAACATGTCCAACTGCAGCCTTCCAGACAGAGTCCTCTTATCTCTCTCCCCTGCTGCAGGAATGCCCCGGTGAGGGGGGGAAACAGACAGAGGAGAGGGCTGGATGAAAAAGAGGGCGAGGGAAGAAAGGAGATGTGGAATTGCCTTAAAGGGGAAGGGGGAGAGCGTGTTTGACAGTGGATGTTTTCTCCAGAAGGACAGGCATCATCAAGCAGAGCCAGAGCAGGGATTATCTGCACAACACCAGATCTCTATCGATTAAATAAGCATAAACATGACCGAGCTCACTCTGGGTGCAGCCGACTCACTCAGCCGAGAAGGTAGGGTTTCTTGACTTGAGAAACACTATTGTGTTTTGGAAAATGCCCAGTAGTGTGTGTTGAAATCTCAGCTTTGCATAAACCCTTCAAATAGATGTTCATTTGACTTTGACACACCCTTTATTCTAAAGTCATTGTGTATATTTTTCAGATGACAGGGCAAATATTCTTAACTCACACACACACACACACATTTACACACCCCAGGACACTGAGAGACACGGTGCTCTCTGAGCAGAGTGTCTGTACGAGCCACTGGCTGGTCTCTGGGTTGTAAATATGCTGAATAAGAATTTAAACAGGCCATCTTCCATCTAGCAGCAGAACTCCAGCCTCCAGCTGCTGCCAGGTGGCAGGAGGTCCTGATGAGAATGGAGGGAGAGGGAGAGCCAGCCTGGCTCCACAGAGACAGACCTGCCGCAGGCTGTCCTGATGAGAATGGAGGGAGAGGGAGAGCCAGCCTGGCTCCACAGAGACAGACCTGCCGCAGGCTGTCCTGATGAGAATGGAGGGAGAGGGAGAGCCAGCCTGGCTCCACAGAGACAGACCTGCCGCAGGCTGTCCTGATGAGAATGGAGGGAGAGGGAGAGCCAGCCTGGCTCCACAGAGACAGACCTGCCGCAGGCTGTCCTGATGAGAATGGAGGGAGAGGGAGAGCCAGCCTGGCTGAGAATGGAATGGAGGAGAGGGAGAGCCAGCCTGGCTCCACAGAGACAGACCTGCCGCAGGCTGTCCTGATGAGAATGGAGGGAGAGGGAGAGCCAGCCTGGCTCCACAGAGACAGACCTGCCGCAGGCTGTCCTGATGAGAATGGAGGGAGAGGGAGAGCCAGCCTGGCTCCACAGAGACAGACCTGCCGCAGGCTGTCCTGGCTCCACTGAGAATGAGGCTAGACAAGCCAGCCTGGCTGGGGAATGAACTGGCCTGATGAGAATGGAGGGAGAGGGAGAGCCAGCCTGGCTCCACAGAGACAGACCTGCCGCAGGCTGTCACTCACTGACTGATATGCTATACAACCATTTGACTGGGGAATGAACTGGCCTGAAAGTATAGGGTACTGCCCCATGGAGAGCCAGTGTAGCTGTGTCTAGAGCCAGTGTAGCTGTGTCTAGAGCCAGTGTAGCTGTGTCTAGAGCCAGTGTAGCTGTGTCTAGAGCCAGTGTAGCTGAGTCTATAGCCAGTGTAGCTGTGTCTAGAGCCAGTGTAGCTGAGTAACATTGAGAATACTCACATGGTCCCATTCCCTCTAGGCAGGCCCAGGGCGTTGACGGACGGGCTCGTGGGCGTGGCTGGCAGGACGGAGGCCAGGAAGCCAGCAGGTGATTGGGGCATGGAAGTGAAGGGGGAAGAGCTGCTGGAGTGGCCGGGGAGAAGGGGGAGTCGAAGAGATGGGTGGAGGAGGGGGTGGGGGAAAGTCTTGGCTGGGGCCTGATGGAGAAGACATGTTGCTGCTGAGGAAGGGAGGGGGTGGAGGAGGGAAGGAGGGAGAGGATGGGGACTGAGACCCGATGCTGCTGCCCTTAGTGAAGGGAGGCAGGGTGACCCTGGTGAAGGGTTTGTGTGAGGTGGGTGGGGAGAGGGGTGAGGGCAGGCTGGATCCAGAGGAGCCAGAGGACTGGGTGACGTAGCCCCCCACAGGGACTGTCCCCCCGGGGCTCTGGGCAGCAATGAACTGCTTGGGCCGGGCGTAGTTGAATGTGCTAGTCTGCATGGCGCTGCTCTCCAGCTCCTGGAAGGAGGGAGGAGGGGGAAGAGGAGGAGAGGGCGGAGAGGACACTTCCTGGGGCTGCTGCAGCAGAAGTGGGACTTCCTGCTCTTGCTCCTGCTGCTGGATCCAATTGGCTGCTTCTTGCTGTTCCAATAGAATCTGATCGTGCAGCTGCTTCAACTGTTCTATGTTCCTAAAAGGAAAGTCGATACATAGGCATCATCAGTAACATGACTGCTGGACAGTGGGGTCACTTTGAATGATCATGCCAAACAGTAATAATTTTTTTTTTTTAATTAAACACGATTGCAGAACAAAACTAGACAAAGTTTTTAAAAGTTTGTGAGCTAAATGAAAGCAGGAACACACACCAGTAGATCAGAAGCATTCCGTACAGGCCTTCTTTTTTCCCCGGACCAATGGAATCCCTACAGTAAAGGCCTAGACTCCATACTGTGTCCATGTATTTTGTGTCAGGGTCAGTATAAACGCCCAGAGAGCCTAACAGTAGTGGTTTTCCTTCCCCAGGTCACCAATCAGAACATAGCACACATACCCCTGTAACACTCAACATCCTCTCAACACCACTAGAACGCTGGAGGGGATGAGATAACGCTGCTAAGGTTACAGGCACGTTGTAAAAATGTTAGAAAAGCATGCGGCTGTAATCCATTTTGACCTTGACTGACACAATACCCTATTACCCATCTCTCACTCTCTAGTTACACAACCACGGTTGACAAATTAAAGAGGTTGTGATTGTAAAAACAGCAATCACAGAGAATGAGCCTCCCAGTCGTGCCGAGACATTGCTCTAATGTTACGGATGCGTTGTGAGGATGTTACTGTCAGTGGTTGAAAACCACACAACAGAACTATCGGGATGACTTCAGCACTGGGCCATCCAAGGGCCTCACTCAGGAATTACACTGGAGCTTTTTACACCAGCCTGGAATTGATAGCCTGTCAGGCCTGAGTTGAGAGGGTTCAGTGTACCATGAGGTGTGGTTATTTCAGATAGCCAACCTTGCCACGGTGTGTGTGTGTGTGTGTGTAAAGTGCTGATTAGTGATGTTCTGGGGAGGAATCCTCTGCATAGTGAGTCTACCAGTCATTACATAAAGACTTAAAAGGCCAGCCTGTCGACAGCCACGTCAAAAAGTACAATTTTAAATTAAATTAAACATATTCATTTTGTTTGGCATATTTTAACATCTCAACCAATGCCTTTTAGCATAGGAGTCCTGTATTTTTTCAAATATGGTTCAAAACCCGGAAGTGAATATTAGCAAAAAATTGCCACATTTTCAGTACTAATTCTGTATAAAATTGAAAATTACAAGACTGTAAAATGTTTTTTCTGATATCTATTTCTTGGTGTGACAGTTAAAGGGTTAAACTGCAGTGCGATGAAACAAAATAAACACAAACACACATCTCTGTCATGTCTTGTTTTCAGGGGTGGATCCTAATTATGCAGCATTGTATTCTGTCATAGAGGTATGGCCGGATGAGGATTTCACACACAGAGCCCTCCTACACTGTCAAATCACGACTGGCCTGGTCGGGGATCAGTTGGCTGGGGAAATGAAGACTCTCAAGGAGGTTCCTGATCCTAGAGGGGGTGGATGACATGACTGGACTGGAATAAAGAAAGAGGGGCTAGTAAACTAGACTCATTCTATGTCCACTGCTTGCTTTGAATGTGTTAATTTATAATGGGGAAATGTTTGATTTGGGTCTGGGGGCGTGTAACGGGAATGTACAGTGGGAACTTCAGGACACATATGACGTGGTTGAGTTATCTTCTCAGGGTAGCAGAAGGGGTCTTGGGGAAATCTATAAAACCCCTATGTTAGAAACCTTAATGTTAATGGCCCAGTCTGTGACTGGTAGTGGGTCCATCAGAAAACCTGGATAGAAGAGTCTAGATACAGCTACATGCCTTGTCATCAGGACTTCACTAGGACAACATTCTCAGAATCTGTTTCAGATGCTGAATAACCAGGACATTTTTCATTTCTGTCTGAGGTTCCAGGGGATAAGGCCCCCATTCCCCAGCCTCTGTTCTCTCTCAAAAAATATGAAGAGCACAACAAAGGTAATGAACATTTTACAGTAAAATGACAGAACTGACGGTGAAAATACCATGAGACAGATATCCCACATGATTTGAGATCAGTCACATGCTCCCCTCATTAGTAGCATAGCAACAGTAGTACTCCAGGCCCAAATAAACACTCATTATTCGAATCACTCCAACCTGTCATAACCTGTGTGATGGTGTAGACTATTGTACATGAACAAATAGCACGTGAAATAACGCAGTGTCTACTTTCCCTATTTGTTTCTCTTAATATCCCAGCGATGTCGGACATCCAAGCCTCCACCAAAAGAGCGCTTTCACAGGAATTGTTTGGCAGCTCCTGAGAGCGGCAGCCCTGGCCTCCACTCCTCGGTGGCGCTTTCTGTCCTTTTTTGGCTGCGTTCTCTCAGCGCAAGGCAGAAGCTCTTCGCCTCGCCCGCCCGCCCGCTCGCCCGCTACGCGCTTTATTTCCTCAGCGCCTTGTCTTTCTCTCTCCTTCAATGCCAGCCTTCGTGTGTGAGTTGCGCATGAAATGATTTCGATGACAAATCGTTTGCCCGCGTGCCTGCATTTTTGTAATAACCCACCTGATGGTTTCTAGCCTGCCTGGTACATTTTAGAGGCTGTTAGGAGCCCAGTTTGAGTATACTAAATATATCTGAAAAGTTGTCCTGGTGTTTTTACTCCTGCCTCTGGAATTTTTCTGAGTATGTTTGGGAGGCAGAGTGGATGTTGGCCAGCTGGGACCGACTGACATCATCTTCTTGCCTTAAAAGGTGTTCCTTCTTTATATAGAACAGCTACTTCCAAACAAACATCGCAGCTCATTATTCCCCCAAAACAACTGATGTGCACCCCTCTCTCCCTCTCCCTCTCTCTCTCCCAGCATGGTCAATCAATTCCACATTTAGTACAGTCTAATTCCCAGTGCTTATTTTACAAAAGGGCACTCACATGATTCAGATTCATTCGTCCTTCTTTCCGCATAATGACTAACTTTCCGATTGTATTCTACGTTATGAAATCTGACATGTCAATTTCATTTGAATTTTTCCACTCAATTGAATTACCATTTTGTCAGATAGTATCATCTTAAATATTCTGAAACTCTAAAACAGCCCATAAACTTCAGATCTTTTTATGGTTGTCAGTGAGAGGGTCAGACTGTAATATTGTAGCTGCATCAGTGGTTTTATTGTGCCTGGTCTGTCTGACAAAAGGAGTGGGCCACCTTGGCTGACACCATGGCCCTGACCAGACCAGCCTCCAGCCAGCTCTACCCAGCCAACATCCACTTACGAAATGACTTCCGAAAACTATTTCATCTCTCTCAATCAAGCTTTTTCTCTACTGATTCAGAACAGGGATTGTCTATTAGGCTTGAATGAGCCAACAGACAAATCATTGGGATAATAAAGTATCTCTTGACTTGATTTAGTCACCAACTCTGGGGACAAAGAGAGGAGCCTTCCGCCCAATCAACCACTCTTAAAAAGAGATTTAAAAGAGGTGGAGGTTCATTCTAGCATTTAGCATTCACTTATAGCCATACAGCCTTTTAATTTACAGTACTTTCACATCTCCACATAAATCCTCCCATTGTTTAGTCTGAAAAAGGGCATTTTCTTATAGCTGTTCAGAACAGCCTGTTCTATAGATGCCAGTCTGACTCTCTTGGGGACAAGAAACAAAACGTACATTATTTAGAACTTCTAAAAGGTTTGTGAACAGAGTTGGTGCTTGGTAAAACAAAATAAAAACGTTTTATCTCTCATGTGAGCAGCTAAAGAAATGACAGAAACTGCTGAAAAGGCTGGAGTTAATTCCTTTTTTCTTCCATTCCTCTGAGAGTCTGTTCCTATCTGTCTTGCGGTGCAGTGGGGCCTTGCAGGGAGGGAGAGAGGGAGCCGTCCTGCTCTCCATCTCCATGCCAACGGCCCAGTGTTGTGCTTTACCGAGTTGAGCCAACTGGCCCACACAACTCTCAGTTCCAGTGTGAAAAAACTGCAGAACTCTGCCCTGTCATTTCAGACTGTAACAGTACATTACCGTTAAATCTCTCTCTTCCTTTCTCCTCTCTCTTTCCTTCCATTTAGAGGTCCAAATAGGCCAGGCTGTTAAATGTTCTCTCTCTCTCGTCTTGAAAAATACTTTGAGTTGGCCTGGTTCCTGGTGTAAATGATTTAACATGGAACACAATGAAAGAGAACTTTAGAAGAAACGTTTGATTGACAAACCATTCTTCACATTACCCTCATAGTAAAATGTCAATTATAAAGGATTCTGGTGGTGCTTGAACTTTCCAGTTTCTACATGGGAACATTAGCAGCATCGCTGAGCTTAACGGGGTCAGGCACAGCTTGTCTGAGGGAAAGTTAATTGAATCGGTCTTTTAGAACACCATGTAGCAAGCTGAAACAGACCATGTTGTGGCAGTCAGAAAGAACAAGCTGAAACAGACCATGTTGTAGCAGTCAGAAAGAACAAGCTGAAACAGACCATGTTGTAGCAGTCAGAAAGAGCCAGCTGAAACAGACCATGTTGTAGCAGTCAGAAAGAACAAGCTGAAACAGACCATGTTGTAGCAGTCAGAAAGAACAAGCTGAAACAGACCATGTTGTAGCAGTCAGAAAGAACAAGCTGAAAACAGACCATGTTGTAGCAGTCAGAAAGAACAAGCTGAAACAGACCATGTTGTAAGCAGTCAGAAAGAACAAGCTGAAACAGACCATTTTGTAGCAGTCAGAAAGAACAAGCTGAAACAGACCATGTTGTAGCAGTCAGAAAGAACAAGCTGAAACAGACCATGTTGTAGCAGTCAGAAAGAACAAGTTGAAACAGACCATGTTGTAGCAGTCAGAAAGAGCAAACTGAAACAGACCATGTTGTAGCAGTCAGAAAGAACAAGCTGAAACAGACCATGTTGCGGCAGTCAGAAAGAACAAGCTGAAACAGACCATGTTGTAGCAGTCAGAAAGAGCAAGCTGAAACAGACCATTTTGTAGCAGTCAGAAAGAACAAGCTGAAACAGACCATGTTGTAGCAGTCAGAAAGAGCAAGCTGAAACAGACCATGTTGTAGCAGTCAGAAAGAACAAGCTGAAACAGACCATGTTGTAGCAGTCAAAAAGAGCCAGCTGAAACAGACCATGTTGTAGCAGTCAGAAAGAGTCAGCTGAAACAGAAACAACCCATGCCAACAGTCAGCTACAGAGGGTTTCCAATCTGTGATCGCCACCGGCTGCCTCTCTTCCGTAGACTCCAATCATACTGTCTTTAATCAATGCTCTCTCTAATCAACATGTCTATAATGGTCATCTTTACACACAGTCGCTTGTTTGTGCTTCCTGGACAATGATGGCCTCGGGTCCATACAGACAGGCGGTTCTACAATTAGACTGACTAACATTACCACAAGCAAGCTGTGAGCCATCGCTGGGTTTTACGACCTAACTTGTTCGGGTGCGAGGAAGGGGAGCTTGTCTTTGATTGGCCACTGGTTTGTTGACTAGGAGAAGGAGAGGAGAGAAGGGAGAGGGTTTATGGGATTCCGCCAGCAGCACTCACTAACCACAGGAAGTGACCATGGGAGGATAGGAAGTAGTTGAGTGTAAACAGCCAATAAGGAGGGGGTTCCTTCTATAAACAACAACAAGAGGCTAAGCTTCCTTCTGCATGATGTGTACATACAAGCCAGCCATGTGTAAGTGAAAAGCTGTTGATCCACTCAAATGTCTGAACAACAGGTTTACAAGAAAGTTTGACTTATATTAGTGTTTGTCTGTGAGTACAGCAGTGAAGGCTCCTCAGAGGAGGAAGGGGAGAACCATCATCCTCAGTGAATCTCATAAAAATAAAAATTGTAAAACATTGAAAAAGTTATCCTTTTAATATAAAACTTACTAAATATATTCACATCACCAAATAATTTATTAAAACACACTGTTTTGCAATGACAGTCTAGAGTAGCCTCAACAGGGTAGCATCATGTGGTAGCCGGAGGACAGTTAGCTTACATCCTCCTCTTGGTACATTGACTATGTCATGACTGTCCTGTGGGGATCCAAATAGGTCAGATCAACTTTGCAATAAATAACTTCAATCAGACCCTCTCTCACCCACAGCTCACTTTTTATTTTTTCTCCCCAATTTCGTGGTATCCAATTGGTAGTTACAGTCTTGTCTCATCGCTGCAACTCCCGTACGTATGTTACTTTAGCTAATATGGGGACAATGATGTAGGCTGTGTGTAGCGGTTATGGTTTGGCTTGGAAATATTTTTTTGCCTGGTCACATACAGCTGATGTGTTGTTCATTGAAGTCCACAAACGAAGGGAAATGGTGAGAGGAGACTGCATAGAGGCTACAATGAAGACAACATGGCTGCTATGAAAGTGAACTGTGTTTATGTGTGATTAGGGGTTTATTCATTCCGCCGATTCTGATCGAAAACATTTCTTAAACAGAAGCAAACAAAACATGGTTAAGAGTTCCTGAATTTGTCCAATAGAAACTCTCGTTTGCAACTGTTGGACTAATGATCACACCCTAGATAAGCTAGATGCAGGCAAGAGTGTGTGAGGCCGTATTGGATGTGTCACTGTCTGTCCACGTGTCACTGTCTGTCATCTCAAATGTTTCTCTCGACCTGTGTGCACCTACATTGTAAACGTTCATTCATAGGCTAGGTTGTAGCAACCTCGTGATGAGTACAGGGAACATGTCAGTATCATGTAGTAGTCTAAACCTATCGCTGTTACATTGACCTGGGTGAATGGAATATGAATGACAGTCATCCAACATGCTGTAATAGAAATAAGGCCATGCTCATGGAAAAAATAAATGGTCCTCCCTCATCATAAACGTCACTGACCACCAATATCTGTCCATGTCATTGTTTAACCACACGTCACTGTGCCAGCTTCTAAAAAGCATGTCCTTGTCGAACAGGAATTATTTATACCCAAACAAGCTCGCGGAGCTCCAGCATCGCACCTCCAAAACAAACACAGCCCCTATGTGTGTGTCCTACCGTGGAAATACACCTCAAGGTCGTAACACAACAACATGCTGGCCCCAAACCATGCCCGAGCCAAGAGTTTATCAGAACAGATCCAGGGACACATGATGAAATCAATGGGAGTATGGGAAAATACCAGACTCCCACTGCAATCACATAGACAAATACACCTCTCCCTGTCACCTCCCCCATGACCAGACATACAGTACAGTATGATCAGTGGTGTATGTTGTCTCTCTGTGCCTGACAGCACCTGTTTCACACTTCCCTCACCTGTGTTATACAGTATTACCGTGCCCCCATTACATCACTGTTACAATGAGTCAACCTGCAACTTGACCAATGACAGAAAGTGTCTGGTCTGTCACTCTGTCTGACATGCCGACTGAAACAACGGACGTCAGACTGTGACTAATTGACTTAGCATCTGACTGACAGGCCACGACATGATTGATTGACTGTAAGGAAATTGTGAATTCATTTGACGTGTCGCTCAGAGACACACACCTATCAGGCTGAGTGTAGATCAGAATAATGTCGTGTTTGTGTGAGATCAGACTGCAAGAGGAGGAGTAGAGGGGAGGCATGCAATACTTACACATGTTTAAACACATGCACAAACAGGTACAATTACCCAAGGCTTTTACAAGTGACAGGAAGTGTAGATATGGGCCAAAATCCCCATGATCCAGTTTGTTAATGATGATCTCTATCGCTGCAGAATAATGTCGACCCTGTGGTATCTGTATGTAGCCTAGCAAAGTAACAGGTCATTATACACACAGTTATACATCGACTTTGTTCACCAAGGATCTCAAATAACAACAATGAGCTCTTTTTTTAGGCAAGTTGCCATCCATTTGAAGTTCTATGGTAAGTTTACGGTAAGGGGCTGCATTAACAGCTTACATGATTCCAGTATACAAACAACCCCAGCAAGATAGTCGAATGTTTATGTTTGACATCATCACATCCGATCGCCGGATGAGATAAACCAGTCAGCGTGATAAACTTCCATCAACAAATTCATGTGAAGCCCTCAAACTGAGGGTTATAGTAAAAGAGCAGGTTCATTGAGTTAGCCAGCTAACTTGTCTAAATGTTCTGAAATAACTTTGTAATCTTTTTTTTTTTTAGAAAGATAAAGCTTCAAATGAGCTTTAACTCAACAACACATATCAGAGTTTTGTTTTGTTTTTACTCATTGAACTTGCTTTGTAGTATACCCCTCAGGTGTGTGCACACAAACCACACCAAACACACAAACCACACCAAACACACAAACCACACCAAACTCAACACACGCAGAGACAGTACACAAACCACACCAAACTCAACACACGCAGAGACAGTACACAAACCACACCAAACTCAACACACGCAGAGACAGTACACAAACCACACCAAACTCAACACACGCAGAGACAGTACACAAACCACACCAAACTCAACACACGCAGAGACAGTACACAAACCACACCAAACTCAACACACGCAGAGACAGTACACAAACCACACCAAACTCAACACACGCAGAGACAGTACACAAACCACACCAAGCACACAAACCACACCAAACACACAAACCACACCAAACACACAAACCACACCAAGCACACAAACCACACCAAACACACAAACCACACCAAGCACACAAACCACACCAAACACACAAACCACACCAAGCACACAAAACACACAAACCACACCAAACACACAAACCACACCAAACACACAAACCACACCAAGCACACAAACCACACCAAACACACAAACCACACCAAGCACACAAACCACACCAAACACACAAACCACACCAAACACACAAACCACACCAAACACACAAACCACACCAAACACACAAACCACACCAAACACACAAACCACACCAAACTAAACACACGCAGAGACAGTACACACATGTAGGCCTACACATGCGCACAAGCTCTACCTGAAATTAGCACTTTGGATCACGTTTTTAAGGAAACACCTCAAACATCTCCGCCCCGTCCAACTGAGGGCAAGCGAGCTGATATAAGACAGGTAAATTGCCAAACCTGGTGTTTGGGCTGGAAAATGCCAGTGCGGCAGTTTTTACATGACGAAATTGCAAACTAACGTGCTTTTGACACTAGAGCCGCTTTAACGCCAGCCGAAAATAGAGCCCTTAATCAGATCCGTTTCCACACGAAGGAGCATGTAGGTCAAACCTCCAGTCAGGTTTAGAACCAGAGTTAACCCATTTACCTGGCCCACATCACAGGCTGACTCAACACCATGCAGTCCCACTCTGAGAACCTCATTCACCCCACACACACCCTAACCTCTCAACACACGCAAAACTCATATACAACCTAACCTCTCAACACACGCAAAACTCATATACAACCTAACCTCTCAACACACGCAAAACTCATATACAACCTAACCTCTCAACACACGCAAAACTCATATACAACCTAACCTCTCAACACACACAAAACTCATATACAACCTAACCTCTCAACACACGCAAAACTCATATACAACCTAACCTCTCAACACACACAAAACTCATATACACCCTAAACTCTCAACACACACAAAACTCATATACAACCTAACTTCTCAACACACACAAAACTCATATACAACCTAACTTCTCAACACACACAAAACTCATATACAACCTAACCTCTCAACACACACAAAACTCATATACAACCTAACCTCTCAACACACACAAAACTCATATACAACCTAACTTCTCAACACACACAAAACTCATATACAACCTAACCTCTCAACACACACAAAACTCATATACACCCTAACTCCTCAACACACACAAGACTCATACAACTCTCCCTTATCCCTCCCCCCCCTGGTTTGGCTGAGTGCTCCTCCTCAGTAGAGAGCTGCCCAACTTTCCATGGACATTTCATAACCCCCTTGATTCAGCTCCTAGCTCAGATCCTTTGAGGTGCTTTATTGGCAGAAGTAGTCCCTGACATTTTTCATATAGACAACAAAGGAAAACAGAAAAGCCCTTTTTTTTAATCAACTTCCATTCATTGTCTCTTTCCTTGTCCCACTTCAATTTCTATCTGTCTTTGTTCTCCTAGACTTCCAAACGTATTTTCAACCTCTCCATCTTCCTCTCTTTCACCTCCCTCCGTCTGTACCCTACCACCTCCCCCTCTTTATGGTTCTAATTGCACACACTCCATATAAAACACAACCAGACTATTTTCTTTCCCCCCCTTTAAACGCTGCACAGAGCGTGTGGCTCATTCCAACTAGACTAACAGTTCAGGGCTGCTCCAGCTCCAATCACCCCCTTCTGTATGTCTCTCCCTCTCTCTCTCCGTCCATCTCTCTCTCTATCATCTGTGGAGACATTTCACATATATAATATAATAACAGGTGAGGAGTACAGAGAATGAACAGTGAGCTCTCTATCTCTCTCCCTCCCCTGTCTCTCTCTATCTCTCTCCCTCCCCTGTCTCTCTCTATCTCTCTCCCTCCCCCTCCCCTGTCTCTCTCTATCTCTTTCCCTCCCCTGTCTCTCTCTCTCTCTCTCCCTCCCTTGTCTCTCTCTATCTCTCTCCCTTGTCTCTCTATCTCTCTCCCTCCCCTGTTTCCCTCTCTCTCTCCCTCCCCTGTTTCCCTCTCTCTCTCTTTTCCCCCTGTCTCCCTCTCTCTCTCTCCCTCCCCTGTCTCCCTCTCTCTCTCCCTCCCCTGTCTCCATCTCTCTCTCCCTCCCCTGTCTCCCTCTTTCTGTCCGGTGAGACGGAGTGTTTATCTTTATCGCAGGAAGGCTCAAGACATTCTTCCTGGGATTGGAATGGGAAAGACATCGCCATCAAGCGGGATTAGCAGCAGGAGTGGAGAGGAAGAAGGAGAAAGAGGAGGCGAGCCAGAGAAAGAGAGAGGAAGGGAGGGGGTAGAAACCAGAGAACCCAGTGAAGGACCTGGTACTACTGTTCCTTCCTGACACTATTGCGCTAACTAATCCAGCAGACCCCAAAAGTGGCACCACACAACTGGCCTATATAAGCGTACCTAGTCTTTCACCACTAACACACCACGGACACAACCCACAATAAAGCAACGGGCACTGGACTACTGTCATCCCGACATCAACTCACACTACAACTCCTTGCAAACTCACAGACCCTACCACCCTTAGTAAAGCAGTCATTTTCCTGCAGCCCTCCTCTTCAGACAAACCACTTCCCAGAGCCTTCGGTGAATGAATGGGCTTCTATCTCTGCCTCTCTGTGTCCTATAAACCACACATCCATACTCCAACACATGCTTTTAACATTAAGTGGGTGAGCGGCCGGCAAAGCAGACAGAAATAAAGGAAAAGCATTCCTGGCTCTGCTTCTCTATCATTTGTGTCTCTCCTTATTCTGCACTCCCTCATTCCCTCTCTCAATTCAACCCTTCGGTTTGAATGGTTTTTCCAGAAGATTTGGGGATTTGAATCCCATCTGTTTTAGCTCGTGAAGTTTTACTACAATGGCAACACTGTATTTCATTAAAGCAGTGAGGTAAAAGCACGAAGCAACAGTGGCTGTGCTAATGTGGTGTGTGCTCATTGTTCTCTCTCTAATGATCTGAACATGACAGAGAGTTAATGAAAAGCATCTTGCTCGTTGCTGCTCACCCTCTCCTGGCTTCCCCTCTTCCTTCTCTCTCTCTCCATAAACAATTACTTCCACCGAAGTGAGTTAAAAAAAAAAAACATATTTTTGTTTTAAAAGGTTGTTAGTACCTTCAGTGATGCGGTCCAGGTGAGTGTGTCTGTCTGCGCCTCAGGTAGTCCCCAGGAGGTGTGTGTGTGTGTGTGTGTGTGTGGTTGTTTCTGTGCCGGTCTGCCAGGTAGCAGAGCAGCATATATAGAGCAGCCAGCAGCCAGACAGTGACAGCCTCCCTCCCTCTCTCTCTCTCTCTCTCTCTCTAACTGCGTGAGTCAGCCAGAGCCTGTCTGAGAACCACCTCTTTCACAATAAAAGCTTGGCAACATGGGCCACTGATCGAGAACTTCCCTTTCAGAGCCGGACTCCAAGAATAACAACAACTATGTTTGAGTCAGAGACAAGAGACTGAAAGTGAGAGAGAAAGAGAGAGATTGCGAAAGAATGCGACAGCTCAAGGTAGACTCCCAGATCGTATTGCATTCGGGTACCTGACGTATGTTTATCATATTGTTATTTCGGACTAAGATCTGATGTATAATGTTCCCACTGATTCATGGGAAATTAAGTTCCTGAATCGGAGAAGAAATTCATCAAACATGTTCTTCTCTCTTCCTCAGAGAAGATACAATAGGAAGGGAATCTCCGTTGTAAAGTCTCTATTGTGACTTTATGCTGGCAGGAAATATAATCCATATTATGTTCTGTGTACTATAGTTGTCATGGGTGGCACACAGAAACAGCCTCTGCTGTGCTTTTCATATGTTTACAGAGCAGAGTTTGCATTATCTACATGCCAGCCACATAACAACCAAGTAGTCCGCGCTTTCTATAACTGACAACCGTGGTACGTAGCCACAGCAGTCTATCTAGGAACTAGAATTAGTTAGAACGATGGATCACACTTAAAAGGCCACACAATCCATTACAGACTAACCGTCTTCCTCCACCACCACCCCCACAGATCTGGAGCATGTCAACAGTTTTTTCCCCCCAGAGATTTTGGCCTTCAATTTTGGGAGGCAGACATACATTTTTGGTGCATTTATCAGTTCTGTTTTGGTGTGTAATGTCTATTTGTAGGTCGGCCTGTGTTCTCCATCTCATCTGCTCTGCTGTTGTCTCTCAGTGGCTGGAGATGAGTCCCAGAGGAGAGATACGGGGGTGAGGGGGCGGGGTAGGGGTCAGGGTTAGGGGGTGGGGAACATGGGGGCGAGGGAATGTTCAGTTCCTCTCTCATGAGGGCTCAGTCATCTCCCCAGTGCCGAGTCACACCACTCACGGCCGAGTCAGCTTCTATGTATCTCACTCTCCTGCTTATGGAAGACAGGTTCAACCACTGTGTGAGTATTATAGTGTTGTAATGGCGATGGATGTATGCAATCATTTTGCTGACGTTACAGTATATCACAGACACCCTGTAATTAATGACACTCTGCCCGCTGTAAAGAGGAAGTTATGTCTACGTTTCCTGGGTGTCAGGATGTGCATCTGAGCGCATCTGGGTACCAGAACCCCCCCCCCCCCCCCGCACGCAAACAAGGGCAGTGATCTGGACAGCAGCTATAATCAAAGGCTGATTGACTTCATGAGGAAACAATGTGATTCTCAAAAGAGTATATAGCTGCTAGAGCTTCTCTGTGTTTAGAATGCCATTCCCTCTGGGAAACAGCCCCTGCTCTCAACAGGCCATCACTAAGACCTCTGTTTCCATGCTGTCAACTAATAAGCATATGTTCTCTCTCTCTCTCTCTCTCTCTCTGTCTCTCTCTCTCTCTCCCTCTCTCTCTCTCTCTCTCTCTGTCTCTCTCTCTCTCCCTCTCTCTCTCTCTCTCTCTCTCTCTCTCTCTCTCTCTCACACCAATCTCTCTCTCAATTCAATTTTCATTTCAATTCAATTCAAATTCAATTTAAGGGCTTTATTGGCATGGGAAACATATGTTAACATTTCCAAAGCAAGTGAAGTAAATAATAAACAAAAGTGAAATAATCAATACAAATTAACAGTAAACATTACACTCACAAAAGTTCCAATAGAATAAAGACATTTCAAATGTTAAGGAAAATGAATTAACATTAATCTTGCTGCTGTGATCTTGCTGCTGTGATCTCCCAATAGATATGGGAGTTTATCAAATTCTTTGTGGGTCTGTGTAATCTGAGGGAAATATGTGTCTCTAATATGGTCATACATTTGGCAGGAGGTTAGGAAGTGCAGCTCAATTTCCACCTCATTTTTGTGGGCAGTGTGCACATAGCCTGTCTTCTCTTGAGAGCCAGGTCTGCCTACGGTGGCCTTTCTCAATAGCAAGAATATGCTCACTGAATCTGTACATAGTCAAAGCTTCCCTTAAGTTTGGGTCAGTCACAGTGGTCAGGTATTCTGCCACTGTGTGCTCTCTGTTTAGGGCCAAATAGAATTCTAGTTTTCTCTATTTTTTGTTAATCCTTTCCAATGTGTCAAGTAATTCTCTTTTTGTTTTCTCAGCCTGCTTAGGGAACTCATCTCTCTGTAGGTGATGGCTTTGTTATGAAAGCTTTGGGAATCGCTTCCTTTTAGGTGGTTGTAGAATTGAACAGCTCTTTTCTGGATTTTGACCATTAGCGTGTATCGACCTAATTTTGCTCTGCGTGCATTATTTGACTACCAGAATCCAGTGGGTTCTTAATCGTTGATTCTACGATTGTTATTTGACCACGTATATGTTTTTGTTCTTTGTTATAGGGCCAAAAAGATTGGAGAAGTGGTTTACATCTCTGTTTTGGATAGATAATTCCTCGTGTTGTTGTTTGTTTAGTGTTTTCCAATTTTCCCAGAAGTGGTTAGAGTCATGGATTCTGCAGTTACATTGAGCTGATTTCTGTTCCTTCTTTTTCCGTAGTGTATTTCTGTATTGTTTTAGGGATTCAACATAGTGAAGGCGAAGACTCAGGTTTTCTGGGTCTCTATGTTTTTGGTTGGATAGGTTTCTCAATTTCTTTCTTAGGTTTTTGCATTCTTCATCAAACCATTTGTCATTGTTTGTCACGTTCTGACCTTTATTTCCTTTGTTTTGTATTTATTTAGTATGGTCAGGGCGTGAGTTGGGTGGGCAGTCTATGTTTGTTTTTCTATGATTTGGGTATTTCTATGTTTCGGCCTAGTATGGTTCTCAATCAGAGGCAGGTGTCGTTAGTTGTCTCTGATTGAGAATCATACTTAGGTAGCCTGGGTTGCACTGTTTGTTTGTGGGTGATTGTCTATGTTGATGGCTTGTTTCAGCGCAGCTCACATTAGCGTCACGGTTGTTATTTTGTTTACTGTTTTTGTATAGTGTTTCAGTGTTCAGTTTTTTCTTTAATTAAACATATATCACGCTGCATTTTGGTCCTCCGATCCTTCTCGCCTCTCCTCTTCAGATGAAGAGGAGGACGGCCGTGACATTGTTGTTCATTTTCTTCCGTTTTATGTTAAATATTTTTAGATTTGATAGGGAAGCTGAGAGGTCAAATATACTGTTTAGGTTTTCTACTGACAAGTTTACACCTTCACTACTACAGTGAAACGTTTTGTCCAGGAAGTTGTCTAAAAGGGATTGAATTTGATGTTGCCTAATTGTATTTTGGTAGGTTTCCACACTACTTTCCTTCCATCTGTAGCATTTCTTGATATTATTCAGACCCTTTGGCTTTGATGCCTCATGACTTGAGTACTGCACTGTTCAAGTAGACTGTGATTTTGCTGTGATCTGATAGGGTTGTCAAGTGGGCTGACTGTGAACTCCCTGAGAGACTCTGGGTTGAGGTCAGTGATAAAGTAGTCTTCAGTACTACTGCCAAAAGATTAGCTATAGGTGTACCTACCATAGGAGTCCCCTCAAAGCCTACCATTGACTATGTACATACTCAGTGTACCACAGAGCTGCAGGAGTTGTTGTTGTAGTTGTGCCTAGGGGGGCATATAGGGGAGAGAATGCTGGGCAGGTAAGTGTTTGTCCCCCTGTGTGCTGAGGGTTTCAGGTTCTTGTCCAGTTCTGGCATTTAGTTTGCCACAGACTAGTACATGTCCCTGGGCCTGGAAATGATTGATTTCCCCCTCCAGGATGGAGAAGCTGTCTTCATTAAAGTTTTGGGATTCTAGTGGGGCGATATAGGTAGCACACAGGACATTTTTCTCTGTTCATTTTTAGCCAAATGTAAAATGTTCCTGTTTTGATTAATTTAATAGAGTGAGTTAGGTCTGCTCTACAGCAAATTAGCATACCCCCTAAGTCTCCTCCCTGTTTCACACCTGGTAGTTTGGTGGATGGGACTACCAGCTCTCTGTAACCTAGAGGGCAACCAGTGGGTCCGTCTCCTCTATACCAGGTTTCTTGTAGGATGACAACGTCTGTATTTCTGATTTCTTTGGTGAAGTCCAGGTGCCTGCTCTTTAGGCCAAATGCAGGTGACCTCAGGCCTTGGATATTCCAGGATGAGATAGTGAAGGTTTTGTGTTCCATAAAGAGTCCAATGTTGTTAGTCGTGTGGTTTGGCGAGCAGAGCCTGCTGTGTGAGCAGAGTCTGCTGAGCATCTGGTACATGCCATTGCCTTTGGCTGGTGTAAGAGTGGGGGTTGGGCCTGTTTGCCTGCTCACGGCCTGGGCGTATATGTGTGACTTTCATGTTGAGGGCCTCTTTGCAGGAATGGGGTGCATGGGGGCAGGAGGGGCATAGGTCAGATCTGAGTGAGCCTAAATGGGGTGTGGGCATGGTTGACTTGGGGGGGTGTTGATTGGTTGGGGTGGGGGTGTGGATGTGGCTAGTGGTGCTGTGGTGTGGATGTAGGTCCTCTCTGTGTAGGTCCGGGGGGGGGTCGAGGTGGGCGAGTGTCTCTCTGGACTGGGCGGGGTGTCTGTTGATCTGTTGCTCCTGTGTGAGGTGTTGGAGCTGCAGTTGAGGGCGATGTCCTTTAGGGTCCGGGCGAAGGTGGGCACTGCTGCCTTGTACAGGTGGACCTGGTCGTAAAGGCTGTTCAAGTCCAGGGTGGAGTGGTGGGCCAGGTAGACTTTTGGTTTTGAGGCACAGTCACGGGAAATACTTGCGTTTACCTTGTGTATGGTAGCAGGGTGGCAGTATTTTTGTGGTAGCAGAGTGGAGATAACCACTTATGTGTTGGGGAAAGTAGAGGAAGCTTTTTCAATCACTCCCTTGAGTGCTGTGGCCACCCTTTCCTGCTGTGTTCTCAGCTCGTTTGTGCCTGTGTGTATTGTTATGTGGCTGGGTGACCTTAGTTGGTCCTCAGACAGAAGGTTTAGGACGCGCTGGGTGTTTGGACACCAGAGTTTAGACACTGTGTTTGGGAAAAAGTAAATTTTCTTGTATATATTTCCTGTTTGAGTCCATAAGAAGTACAATCTGTGGCTTGTGTATGTCCTCAGTGGGTGTGTGGTGGTCGTCAGGAGGGCTATCAGGGTAGCTGATGGGGGGGGGGGGAATATTCAGAGGGGGTGGGATCCCCTGGGCTTGGGGGTCTTCATTTGTCTGTCCTGCTGTGATGTCGAGGCTATGGTCAGGGTCTGGGGTAGACTGTTCTGTTGTGGTGTCGAGACTTTGGTCAGTGTGAGGTGGGCTGCTCTGCTGGCTTCTCTGCGGGGGTGGCCGGCCTTCTAATGGGTTGTTCTCTGTCACACTTCATTTTCATTGTTCTCACCTTCTACTCCAGCACTCTGATCCTCTCCTGTTGATGTTGTCTCACCACAGTCCAGAGTGTAGATATGTCTCTCTCCACCCTCAGCTCTGGTTGAGGGAGGCATTGTTGAGCTGGACTATGTTGTGTGCTGACTGGAGTGTGTTCACCGACAGTTCCAACTCCACCTGCCTTATCCTTCATTTTCAATGAGGGAGTAGTAGTGGGAGGTTGACTTTCCGCTTGGGGTTGCTCGTCTGTGGGGTTGTATAATGAAGAGGTCGGGTCTGACACGTTCGGGGTGGGGGTACCTTTCTCAAGTGAGAGCTTATCCTGCTGAGCTTTCTCTTTGATTATGTGAAAGTCCAGCTGAAACAGTTTGGGGTTGTCCTGTACAATTACTGTTCCAGACTTGTACAGGTTGACATTGAGTCCTCATTCTCTAGTATCCTGGAGTTTCCACCCATCGCTTACCCCCCCCCCCTTAACAGAGGGGTAGTGTGTTTCTATAGCACTGCACCATGCCAGGGGATCGTCTGTGTGGAATATTAAGTTGCTTATGTTCCCATTTTTCTAATAGTCAGCAAAAAGTGTCTCTTGAGTTTCCATTAGGAGCTTATTTTTGTACTCTTTTGGTGCCTTCTCATTTTTTTACATCCAGAGGAAACTGTATTGTAGTGACCTCTGAACAGAGGGAGGGGGCTTCAAAGGTCTCTGCATTTGGGTGGGGGAGGCTGTGAAACTCCCCTGCCATTGTTGCAGTCAATGGCTTTGACACCTCTCACTTCACACCTCAGTGCTAATTGAAGTTGCAGTCAGGTCTGTTTTATCCTAGCAAGTTTGGTAGCCTTAACTTACCATTAAGTCCTTATAAAGTAAATATATCATTGTAATGTATTTTTCTTCTTGGCTTTAAAAGTAGCTTCAGAATAAACATTACTCACTCAGTTCCAGGTTGGATGGTGTTTTCAGGTTACTGTTGTTTGTTTCACCACTCTCTCTCCACTGTCTCTATCTCACCACTTTCTCTCACCACTGTCTCTCTCTCACCACTCTCTCTCACCACTGTCTCTCTCTCACCACTCTCTATCTCACCACTTTCTTTCACCACTCTCTCTCACCACTCTCTCACCACTCTCTCTCCACTGTCTCTATCTCACCACTCTCTCTCACCACTCTCTCTCCACTGTCTCTATCTCACCACTCTCTCTCACCACTCTCTCTCCACTGTCTCTCTCTCACCACTCTCTCTCCACTGTCTCTATCTCACCACTCTCTTTCACCACTCTATTTCACCACTCTCTTTCACCACTCTCTCTCCACTGTCTCTATCTCACCACTCTCTTTCACCACTCTCTCTCTCTCTCTCTCTCTCTCTCTCTCTGCTCACCCTTATCCCTTTCTTCCATGCCCCTGCTGTGTTGTAAAGGCCAGCTCTAACCAATCAATCAATCAATCAATCAAATGTATTTATAAAGCACTTTTTACATCAGCAGATGTCACAAAGTGCAATACAGAAACCCAGCCTAAAACCCCAAACAGCAAGCAGACACAAAGTGCAATACAGAAACCCAGCCTAAAACCCCAAACAGCAAGCAATGCAGATGTAGCAGCACAGTAGCTAGGAAAAACTCCCTAGAAAGGCTATGAGGGGTGGCCAGTCCTCTTCTGGCTGTGCCGGGTGGAGATTATAACAGTACATGGCCAAGATGTTCAAACGTTCATAGATGACCAGCGGGGTAAACTAATAATAATCACAGTGGTTGTAGAGGGTGCAACGGGAGTAAATGTCAGTTAGCTTTTCATATCAACTATCTTCCTTATTTGGAAACCTGCTCCATTCCTTGCAGGTCACTCTAACCCAAATGGCCAATCCAGTGTCAAGCCACAGCTCTTTCAGCCAATCCTTCTGCTCGCCATGTCCTTTTAAGGACTGCCCACCTCAGGGGAAGTCTGGGGGTTGTTGAGGAACGATTTGCCTCCCTGCTTTCTATACTTAGTATCCTCTACTTTTACTCATTCTTTATCTTTCAAGAAAACTCCCTCTCTCTTTCTCTGGCTAGTTCTTTTTGTAGACACCCATTCACACTCCAGGTTCACATTTAGAGCAACAAATGTAGCCACTCAGAGAGCTGATAAACAACAACATTCTCACTTTGTTTTTTTTATCAACATTGGCATGACATTAATGAAATACCTCAAGTTGCAAATGAACGTCAGGACTGTCCTGAGCTTGCCAGGTAGCTGACGATGAAGAAACAGTGTTCTGTGTATGAACTCAGTTCCATATGTGCCTCTTTAACATACATGTTTCCCAGCTTTCCAGAAAACCCACACAAAGCCTCTACAAGAAAGTGATTGCTAAATACACCATTAGAGAGTTAATGAGTTACACCTCATAAACACAAGGCCTCTGTTGTGAGTACAGCTCTGAGTCACAGCACAGATATGTGACAAAGCCTGGCAGGCAGAGCAGTACGGTCCCACAAACACGACCCTGAACGCAACACAACCACAACCATAGAGCAGTACGGTCCCACAAACACGACCCTGAACGCAACACAACCACAACCATAGAGCAGTACGGTCCCACAAACACGACCCTGAACGTAACACAACCACAACCATAGAGCAGTACGGTCCCACAAACACGACCCTGAGCGTAACACAACCACAACCATAGACCAGTACGGTCCCACAAACACGACCCTGAACGCAACACAACCACAACCATAGAGCAGTACGGTCCCACAAACACGACCCTGAATGTAACACAACCACAACCATAGAGCAGTACGGTCCCACAAACACGACCCTGAATGTAACACAACCAAAGACACAAGACAAAGAGCAATACGGCACACAGACACGACCCCGAACGCAAGAGGTCGCAAGATCAACACAAAGCTCTGAATTTGACAGGCACGAACCATAGCTTCAACAATACCACATACGTATATTAAACACGTTGTTTGAGTCTACTGTATAAGCACAGTTGGAGAAGTAATGAACATTCCAAAGCATCAAAATCCAATCTGAGATGAACTCTTGAGTACAAAAAAACAAACAGTATCCAGGCACCTCTGTAAACAGTTTATGTGTATTTGTGTATGTGTGTATTTGTGTATGTGTGTATTTGTGTATGTGTGTATTTGTGTATGTGCGTGAGTGAGAAATAGCGCCGGGGAAGAACGTGGAGTGTGGCCTTCAGTTTGTTCCAGTTATCCACTGTTACCCTGACGATGATGACCTCAGAGAGGGTTAAAAAGGTTGAGGAGTGGGACACAATCATTTCATCTCTGTGGTATGACAATTATGCCGCTGGCATGGGTTTGAATGACACTGGGTCAATCCATAAGCAATATATAGCAAATGAAAGGGGATTAGTAGCTTCCTCATCTCTACCACTCTGCAGGCTTAACACACATACACACACGGTGTCACCTACAGCCAAGCAGGCTGTTGTTCTAAGCTCCTGCATGTTTGGGATTGTTAGCCCAGTGTGTGTGCGTGACACACATTTTAGTCAGGAATAGAGTTCCCTGAAGCCATGAGGGGGAGGGTTACCACATGGTGAGGTTGTGACCCCATACGCAGCCATTTACTAGCAGCATTTTAACACATAATAGTCACCTTTGACCTCTGACCCCTAAAAGATAATTGTTGTACACTGTCTGCCATGTGGCTCCAGCAGAGCCGACACCTTTCACTTCCTGCTCCCTGGACACAAAAGGACAGAACATGACTTTGTATTGTTCTGTGATTTCAGCTGTTTACAAAACCAAATACTCTCTCTCTCTCTCTCTCTCTCTCTCTCTCATTGTGACTCAGTGTGCTTGTGGTAGGTCTCTCAGGGTGGAGGCTGTGACAGATCAGTCTGGAACAGTGAGGATTAACACAGCTGTCTGAACACGATGACCCTCTCACCCTAACCCTGCGGGGGTTCTGAGAGGCACCACAGCATCACTTCCTCGTCACTGTGACGACAGACCCACTTTGCCACATCATGATCTCATGATCAACAGCCTGTTTTTAGACTCACCAGAAGGAACTCAACTTGAACCAGAACTCAACCACATTTCAAGTAGTCCCCAATCAAGGACTGCGTTGTGAAGGTTACTGGTTTTGTTATGTAATGTTTTTAAGTTTAGATTGTGAGCGGGTTATGACAAGGCAAAGTTGAGGTTGTGTAAACTGCTGATCTGTGCTTGACTCCTCTGCTCTTCACGATCTGTAATCCTCACATAATCTGGGGCAATCAGGAAGATGGAGCCAGGTGGAGATTCTCACAGAGGGTTTGCCAGCGAGGGCTCAGCGGTAGATGAAAAGAAGGTCGTTTCTAAAATGGATACGTGCAAGATAACTATTTCAACTGTCATGTTTTGATTCCCTGTCTTATGAAACAGTGATTAAGATATCAAATGTTTCGCAGGATAATTGCAGCTTGTGTGTTTGACGACGCCCACCCACAGATTATATCCCAACACGTAATCTAATGTTGTGCGACCGTGATCACAGTCAGTACCACAGTCCCACCTCACTGCCTCCTTCACTGGACTCTTCGCTATGATCCTCTCCTCCGAAAACCTCACCCGACAGGGGTTTGGACTTCCCCTTCAGAGGCGGCCGCTTGAAAAGAATGTCCTTGGTGTTTCTGTACAAACATACGGTGTCATTATCTTTTGTGGACTTTGTTGGCATGTGAAAATAGTCCATGTTGACAGTAATCGACAGCACGGGAGTTAAGACATTGAAGATGTGCCACGCGGAATGTCAGGGAAAATCTGAGAGAACAGCTCCACTAACTGACTATCTGAATGCCTCTCCCACACAGTGTTTGTAGCTCTTACTAGCAAGGATATGGCATAATCCACAGCAGATGCAAACAGTTCATGTGAAATGTCACGCCGTAGCATGTATCAATACTAGAAAGTTGATACTAGACACCAATACCACTCACACTCCATCCGTCACAATGGACAGTACACATGCGACACACACGCACGCACGCACGCACGCACGCACACACACACACACACACACACACACACACACACACACGCACACACACACGCACACACACACACGCACACACACACAGAGCAGATTGACAACTTCCAGATCAGTCCAGTGTGTGTCTTTATATGTGGTCACATGTGTCCAGGACTGAGCATACAGACTCTTCAAAATTGCAGCCCAGGTACCTCAAACTGATATCATAGCTCCCAGCTAAGTGATTTATGACCTGCCTCATGGCTACATACCCAACATTTACAGCTTAATACATACCCTTATACACCGCTGCAAGCCCTTGAGACCAAAAACCGACTCTCTCTCTCTCCCTTTTGGCTTTATTAGCATGGGAAACATATGTTAACATTGCCAAAGGAAGTGAAGTAGATAATATACAAAAGTGAAATAAACAATAAAAATGAACAGTAACCATTACACTCACAGAAGTTCCAAAAGAATAAAGACATTTCAAATGTCATATTATGACTATATACAGTGTTGTAACAATGTACCAATGGTTAAAGTACAAAAGGGGAAATAAATAAGCATAAATAAGGGTTATATTTACAATGGTGTTTGTTCTACACTGTTTGACCTTTTCTTGTGGCAACAGGTCACAAATCTTGCTGCTGTGATGGCACACTGGTATTTCACCCAGTAGATATGGGAGTTTATCAAAATCAGGTCACAAAATCTAACATGGCCATACATTGGACAGGAGGTTAGGAAGTGCAGCTCAGTTTCCACCTCATTTTGAGGACAGTGTGCACATAGCCTGTCTTCTCTTGAGAGCCAGGTCTGCCTACGGCAGCCTCTCTCAATAGCAAGGCTATGCTTACTGAGTCTGTACATAGTCAAAGCTTTCCTTAAGTTTGGGTCAGTCACAGTGGTCAGGTATTCTGCCACTGAATACTCTCTGTTTAGGGACAAATATCATTCAAGTATGCTCAGTTTTTTTGTTAATTATTTTCAATGTGTCAAGTAATTATCTTTTTGTTTTCTCATGATTTGGTTGGGTCTAATTGTGTTGCTGTCCTGGAGCTCGTTGGGGTGTGTTTGTGAACAGAGCCCCAGGACCAGCTTGCTTAGGGGACTCTTCTCCAGGTTCATCTCTCTGTGGATGATAGCTTTGTTGTGATAGCTTTGGAAGGTTTGGGAATCGCTTCCTTTTAGGTGGTTGTAGAATTGAACGGCTCTTTTCTGGATTTTGATAATTAGTGGGTATCGGCCTAATTCTGCTCTGCATGCATTATTTGGTGTTCTACACTGTACACAGATGATATCTTTGCAGAATTCTGCATGCAGTCTTAATTTTGTGTTTGTCCCATTTTGTGAAGTCTTGGTTGGTGTGCGGACCCCAGACCTCACAACCATAAAGGGCAATGGGTTCTATAACTGATTCAAGTATTTTTATCCAGATCCTAATTGGTATGTTGAATTTTATGTTCCTTTTAATGGCGTAGAAGGCCCTTCTTGCCTTGTCTCTCAGATCGTTCACAGATTTGTGGAAGTTACCTGTGGTGCTGATGTTTAGGCCAAGGTATGTATAGTTCTTTGTGTGCTCGAGGGCAATGGTGTCTAGATGATTTGTATTTGTGGTCCTGGCAACTGGACCTTTTTTGGAACACCATTATTTTGGTCTTACTGAGATTTACTGTCAGGACCCAAGGGTGGCAGAATCTGTGCATAATATATAGGTGCTGTTACAGGCCCTCCTTGGTTGGTGACAGAAGCCCCAGATCATCAGCAAACAGTAGACATTTGACTTCAGATTCTAGTAGGGTGAGGCCAGGAGCTGCAGACTTTTCTAGTGCCCTCGCCAATTGGTTGATATATATGTTGAAGAGGGTGGGACTTAAGCTGCCTCCCTGTCTTACCCCAAGGCCCTGTAGGAAGAAATGTGTGTTTTTTGCCTATTTTAACTGCACACTTGTTGTTTGTGTACACAGATTTTATAATGTTGTATGTTTTTCACCCAACACCACTTTCCATCCATTTGTATAGCTGGCCCTCATGCCTAATTGAGTCAAATGCTTTTTTGAAATCAACAAAGCATGAGAAGACTTTGCCTTTGTTTTGGTTTATTTGTTTGTCAATTAGGGTGTGCAGGGTGAAGACGTGGTCTGTCGTACGATAATTTGGTAAAAAGCCAATTTGACATTTGCTCAGTACATTGTTTTCACTGAGGAAATGTACGAGTCTGCTGTTAATGATAATGCAGAGGACTTTCCCAAGGTTTCTGTTGACGCATATCCCATGGTAGTTATTGGGGTCAAATTTGTCTCCACTTTTGAAGATTGGGGTGATCAGTCCTTGGTTCCAAATATTGGGGAAGATGCCAGAGCTAAAAATGCTCATAAAGAGTTTTAGTATAGCCAATTGGAATTTGTTGTCTATATATTTGATAATTTCACTGAGGATACCATCAACACCACAGGCCTTTTTTAGGTTGGAGGGTTTTTATTTTGTCCTGTAGCTCATTCAAGGTAATTGGAGAATCCAATGGGTTCTGGTAGTCTTTAATAGGTGATTCTAAGATTTGTATTTGATCAGATTTCTGACGTGCTGTTCCTTATTTTCCCGTAGTGTATTTCTGTATTATTTTAGTGATTCACCATAGTGAAGGTGTAGGCTCAGGTTTTCTGGGTCTCTATGTTTTTGGTTGGATAGGTTTCTCAATTTCTTTCTTAGGTTTTTGCATTCTTCATCAAACCATTTGTCATTGTTGTTAATTTTCTTAGGTTGTCTGCTTGACATTTATAGATTTAATAGGGAGAGGTCAAATATACTGTTTAGGTTTTATACTGCTAAGTTTACACCTTCACTATTACAGTAAAACATTTTGTCCAGGAAGTTGTCTAGAAGTGATTTAATTTTATTTTGCCTAATTGTTTTTTGGTAGATTTCCACACTACTTTACTTCCATCTATAGCATTTCTTAATATTATTCAAATCCTTTGGCTTTGATGCCTCATGATTGAGCATAGTAGCCTGTTCAAGTAGAGTGTGATTTTGCTGGGATTTGATAGGGTTGTCAGTGGACTGACTGTGAACTCTGGGTTGAGGTCAGTGATAAAGTAGTCTACAGTACGACTGCCAAGACATGAGCTATAGGTGTACCTACCGCAGTAGCCCCCTCAAAGCCTACCGACAGAGCTGTAGGAGTTGTTACCATTTTTGTTGGTTATGTTGTTGCTGTCACCTCCAGGTAGGTGTTTGTCCCCCTGTGTGCTGAGGGTGTCGGGTTCTTGTCCAGTTCTGTCATTTAGGTCGCCACAGACTAGTACATGTCCCTGGGCCTGGAAATTGTTGATCTCCCCTCTAGGATGGAGAAGCTGTCATTGGTAAAGTATTTTTTATTTTTTTATTTCACCTTTATTTAACCAGGTAGGCTAGTTGAGAACAAGTTCTCATTTGCAACTGCGACCTGGCCAAGATAAAGCATAGCAGTGTGAACAGACAACACAGAGTTACACATGGAATAAACAATTAACAAGTCAATAACACAGTAGAAAAAAAATGGGCAGTCTATATACAATGTGTGCAAAAGGCATGAGGAGGTAGGCGAATAATACAATTTTGCAGATTAACACTGGGGTGATAAATGATCAGATGGTCATGTACAGGTAGAGATATTGGTGTGCAAAAGAGCAGAAAAGTAAATAAATAAATAAAAAAAACAGTATGGGAATGAGGTAGGTGAAAATGGGTGGGCTATTTACCAATAGACTATGTACAGCTGCAGCGATCGGTTAGCTGCTCGGATAGCTGATGTTTGAAGTTGGTGAGGGAGATTAAAAGTCTCCAACTTCAGCGATTTTTGCAGTTCGTTCCAGTCACAGGCAGCAGAGTACTGGAACGAAAGGCGGCCAAATGAGGTGTTGGCTTTAGGGATGATCAGTGAGATACACCTGCTGGAGCGTGTGCTACAGATGGGTGTTGCCATCGTGACCAGTGAACTGAGATAAGGCGGAGCTTTACCTAGCATGGACTTGTAGATGACCTGGAGCCAATGGGTCTGGCGACGAATATGTAGCGAGGGCCAGCCGACTAGAGCATACAAGTCGCAGTGGTGGGTGGTATAAGGTGCTTTGGTGACAAAACGGATGGCACTATGATAGACTGCATCCAGTTTGCTGAGTAGAGTGTTGGAAGCCATTTTGTAGATGACATCGCCGAAATCGAGGATCGGTAGGATAGTCAGTTTTACTAGGGTAAGCTTGGCGGCGTGAGTGAAGGAGGCTTTGTTGCGGAATAGAAAGCCGACTCTTGATTTGATTTTCGATTGGAGATGTTTGATGTGAGTCTGGAAGGAGAGTTTGCAGTCTAGCCAGACACCTAGGTATGGGGATTCTAGTGGAGGGATATAGGTAGCACACAGGAGGATTCTTTTCTGTTGTGATCATTTCCTTATTCATTTCTAGCCAGATGTAAAATGTTCCTATCTTGACTAATTTAATCGAGTGGGTTAGGTCTGCTCTATATTAAATTAGCATACCCCCTGAGTCTCCTCCCTGTTTCACCTGGTAGTTTGGTGGATGGGACTACCAGCTCTCTGTAACCGAGAGGGCAAAAAGTGGGGTTGTCTCCTTTATACCATGTTTCTTGTAGGATGACAATGTCTGTATTTCCAATTTCTTAAAAAAGTTTGGGTTACAGCTATTTATGCCAAAGGCAGATGACCTCAGACTTTGTATATTCCAGGACGAGATAGTAAAAGCTTTGTGTTCCATAGTGTCTAGTGTTGTTTTTGTGTGATTTAGTCTTTCTCTCTCTATCCCCCCTCTCCCTCCCTCTTTCAACACTAGGCCAATGTTCCGATCCTAACAGCCAACCTGTGGCCTCTCCCCTAAGAGCTTCCTCTGATTCTTCCACCAGGTCTGGCAACACCAGTCACATCAGTCACATCAGCCATCAGAACCACGCACTGACTGACTGACTGACTGAATGACCCAACTCCCTCTTCCTCCAGTAAACAGTCACAGTGCAGACAGACAGCAGGCATGTTTTCCCAGATCAGGTCTCCTGCGGTCACCTTAGCCTGCCAAGTCATTCAGCCACTTCCTCTCCACAGCCCAGCTCTGTTAATGCAGTTCTGAGATAGCGTCGACAGGAGCGCTTTCAGTAACACTACTAATCAAGGTACCGTCCCACAGATCCATAGCTAAGAGGCCAAGGCAATGTGACACATTAATAACAGGTGTAGGTCTATGTAATGGTTGAGATGCATGGATGCAACAGTACTGTACATCCTCTTAGGCCATCACTAAAACACATTTCTTCCCTCTGAATACAATACAGCCGTTGAAGCAGAACAAGACTGTAATCGTCGTTGGTCCGGTCTATTGAAAACATCAGTTAAAACAGACACCTGTTATGACATCAGTCAAAACAGACACCCAGACACCTTATTGGCTGCAGTGAAATGAGATCCATTGCATGATAGAGTTTCGTTTCACATGGAGAGATGTAGAGCCAAGACAGTAGGGTCATAGTTTCCATTCAGTCCCCATTGGATTCACGGCAATTTCACTAAACTACTCAATGCCAAACTCAATTAAAGTTACATTGGAGTCCTCAAATCAAATCCAGCAAATATAAAAACCGACTTTTACACCAGAGGCAGTAAAAGTCACACAGCAGGATCCCTTTTCAAAGGCAACAGACAGACACTGTAGAACCACCGCCTCAACATTGTGCAACAGCATGCCGTTTAAAGACCATGGAAAAAACTTTAAAAGGTAACAGGAACGTGTGCAGGAGAACAAATGAGAGGCGGTGACCCTTGCCGTGAGGTCAGAGGTTAAAGATCAAGAGTGGCCGGTGCTTTAGTCTGTCAGCCAACACTTTTACAGGTCACCAGGGGACAGAGAAGGATCTAAGCTCGGGTACGGCACAACGCAGTACACTGTGCCGGGAGATAACTGTTTTAGGCAGCCTGTCCATGTCATTACTCTGGAAAAACTCAGTCAAGGAAGCAGCTTTACGGAGATCCTGCTATTTGCCGAAACTCAATCCGGGACACAGCGCAAAATATAGCGAAACAATGTAAATGTGTCAACACGTCGTTCTGATCCCAGCTTTACTCAAACAACAGGGCTCCGTTCACATCACGCCCAGAGAGCCTCACCCAGACCAGACCCAGACCAGACCAACCTTTCTGTTGTTTACCTGTCAGTGTCTGTCTCCTCCTCTATACCCGCCGCTCTGGAAGCATAGAGGACAACGTCAACATTTAGTAAGTGTTACAGAGACATGCATCCAAAAGGGGGATTCAGAAACTCAACGCAACAATGCACATGCGATGTACAAAGCACAGAGCATGAGCCCTACATAACATTCATGCATCACATGCGCCCAGTCTTAGGCCACATCACAAATACGTCAGTCTCAGACCCCATCGCGACTATAACGTCCCTCCTCACTAATGCACAAGACATATATCATGCCTGAACCACTAAATCAACTTAACCAAGATCAGAAGCTTCATACAATTCCATCTATAGACAGACCTGACTGAGCAACAGCAAGTAGCAACGCGCATGCCCCGCCCACCTGTGGAGCGGCCTTTTTCAGCCATCTACTTCCTGTGTTTGAGGGTTGCAAAATCCACTTCAATCTCTCTGGATTAACTGCTTTCATTTGACTCCTAAGACTTCCTTTATACTCTTGCCTGTTGTTTTCACCCGTTAATGTTACGACCGCGGAAATGTTTAATGACCTGTCAGACACACCCCGGTAATGGCTGAAATGGGCTCAATGGAATACGTTGTGTTACCTTCGTCTGGGATTTAACGCACCGTCTCGACAGTTACCTCACAAGAAAGAGAACTTCATTTTGATGTGTGTTGATTTTTGGTGGAATTGAAAAAAGTTTGAATTTAATACTGTTTTGGTAAACAGAAATGTTTACAAATTAGATGTGCTGAAATGAAAGCAACTCCCGAAAATGAACACTCTGATTATAGTGATTTTATGTCTGATCTCACAAACAATGTAAAGTATGTGTAGATAGGTGTAATCTAGAGCCAGGCGTGTTGACTATTAATCCAATTTTACCCTGCTATTTGTTTCAAGACGCTTTGTGTTGTAGTCGCGACAGACAAAGATATATAATTAAGCAAACTTTACTAGGCATGTTGTCAAACAGCACATCCAGTACATGAATAATGTAAGTAACAATTGGCTTCCGTTTCCTGTGTAACATTAACATTGCTACATGTTCTCTTTTCTTTTTTTTTACAACAAAAGCAGACTCTACCTAACTTTGGCTTGTAGTCCATGCCTGTAGTAAACTGGAATGTGAACTGAATGTTTGTTTAATGTCTCTGACTGTCCATTACATTATTATTATTATTTTTACCTTCACACAAAGTCTTTCAGGTGTATAGGTCTTTCGGATGGCCCTACCAGACCTTGTGTGGGGAGTGTTGATTACACCAGGAGGTGCTTGACCTGAGATGTTAGGATCTTCTTGCTGAGGTGCAGCGTTCACCTCTAGGTTGTGTTCAGCACCCTGCTGGGCGTCAGCTGGTGCTCTGTTTACTGGCTCTGTGCCAGGCTCTTCAACAGTGGGGAAGTCCTCCTCTATTTCTCTGCTCTTCCTCAGGTGTCGCATGTTCCTCCTGAAGACGTGTTCCTGTTCTGTCTTCACCCCGTAGGACATTTGCTCCACAGGTCTGACTACTGTGGCCCTCTGCCACCACTGTTTCTGTCCTGTGAGTGGCTGAACTCTCACCCTGTCATCTCGTTGCAGCTCCGTGAGGTCCTTAACCAGAGGTGTCGTAGTACTTTGCCTGTCTCTGCTGCCTTTCTTTGAACTTCTCCGGCTGACAGTTTGCCATCACCGGTCCCAGAAGATTTTCGTTCATTATAAATAGTGTCTTTGTACGTCTTCCCATGAGCGCCATGGCAGGGCTGCTGTCTGTTCCTTGTGAAGGGTTTTTCTGTGATCCAGCAGGGCCAGGTATGGGTCAGCACCGGCTCTCTTTGCTTTTGCCATCAGTCTTTTGGCTGTTTTCACTGCCGATTCCACTTTCCCATTGCTTTGCTGGTATCCTAGAGATGATGTTTTGTGTGTAAAGTCCCAAGCCTTGCCGAAACTTTGGAACTCGTCTGAAGCGAACTAGGGACCATTGTCTGAGTAAAGGATGTCAGGTATCCCACAGTGTGCAATCCTTGTGACAGGGTTTTCGAATGACCGTTTTCGACTGTGTGTTCTCCAAATGGTCCCAGAAGTTGAAGAGATAATCAACTGTGACCATGTAGTCTCTGTTGTTGAACTGGAACAGGTCAGTCCTTATTTTTTCCAAGGGACGCTTTGATGCTTCGTGTGGCCTCAGCGTCTCTTTCTGCTGCTTCACACCCCATGCAGTGCAGGTGCTACATTGTGTCATTGTAACGAATACTCTGTGAGAAAAAGACGTAGATTCACGAGCAGACCACGGCAGATGTTTATTAAGCCTTCGCAGAAGGCATGAATCGTGGTCACAGGCAGGCAATGGTCAAACACAGGTAGGCAGTCAAAAACAAAAAATACCTCATAACCATACAAACTAAATAGGGAGCTGATGAGACCAGGCGAGAAACCAACACAGGTGAACAAAAATGAAAGACTGGGCTACATTCCAGAACACAAAGAAAAATAACACAAGGTTGCCTAAGAAAAGAAAAGCAGAACCTTACAGACATGTATGTTGTCAGCTGTGCATTCATGCCCAGCCAGTAGACACACTCGCAAACTCTTCCCAGATTCCTATGTGTGAGGAATGGATTCTCTGCATTATCTCCTACCTGAGGACAGTAGGTACAACGACTCGCTCACCTCTAAAGATAACTCCATTTTGCACACTCAGCTCATCTCTGTTGTGAAAATGCATGGCTATTTCCAAGGGTACATGTTCTTTCACTTCAGGCCACCCCTGCAGTATCACATGTTTCAGTGTCTGGAGCTGGAGCTTTTGATCTGACTGCACTTCCACAGTTCATCCATATGTGAGTTGGTGGAACCTCTCAATGCCAAACACCACTGCAAGCAGCTCCTTCTCTATCTGTGCATACCATTTTTCAGTCTCTGTCTGGGCTCTTCTGGCGTATGCTATTGGTTGTCCTCTCTGCATCAATGCTGCTCCTAACCCACTCTTTGAAGCATCACATTGTAGTACACGCTGCTCTGTTGGGTTGTAGTATTTAAGCACAGGGGTCTGTGCAATGGTATCCCTGATTTTATTGAAAGCCTGCTCATGTCTCTCTGACCACTCCCACAGTGAGTCCTTGTGTGTTAGCTGTCGCAGTGGCTCGCAGAGCTCCGTGGTGTGGCTGCAGAACTTGGCTAAGTATTTGACCATGCCCAGGAAGCGCTGCATCCCCTGCACATCTGCAGGCCTAGGCATCTGTCTGATGGCTGTCACTTTTCCTGGGTCCACTTTAACCCCTCTGATGTTAGCAGGTGGCCAATGTAGGGCACTTCCTTCAGCCTGAGCTGCAGCTTCTCTGGATTCAGCTTGATATTGAGCTTCCTGCATCTGTCCAGGAGCATTCTCAGGTTTTTGAAATGGTCCAGAGTCGCCGCTTCACTGTTGTCTCCTTCGCCCACAATCAGGATGTCATCTGCAATGATTTTGACTCCTGGAAGACCTTACATTGCCTGGTTCAACTTCCTCTGAAAGGTCTCTGGGGCTGGACTGATTCCCATTGGCATGCGCAGCCACCTGTAGCGTCACATGGGAGTAGAGAACACGGTGAGATAGCTGGATTCCTCCTCCAGTTCCACATGCCAAAATCCGTTTTTTTACATCACAAACAGAGAACACGCGTGCTCTGTTCAGATCTGGCAGCACGTCTTCAATAGTGGGAAGTGGGTAATGGCTCCTCTTGAGCGCCTTGTTGAGAGGTTTTGGATCAAGACACACTCTTAGTTACCCAGACGGTTTCTTCACTAAGATCAGGCTGCTAATCCAATCTGTGCTTTTTTCAACTGCTTTTATCATCCTTCTTTTCTCTAGACCACTGAGCTCCTATTTGAGTGGTTTATATAGCGCTACTGGCACTCTTCTCTTCGGCAGCTGGACGGGCTCCACTCGCTCATCCCCTTCCAGCTTCAGTTTGTTGAGGAAGCGTCCATCTCCCTGGAATACATCAGAGTAGTCCTGTTTAATTGGCTCTTTAGTCCAGGATCCTGTTGTTTTCTCGATGGCCAGAATGTTGTGGTGCTGCACAGTAATCAACTCCATTGCCTGGATAGCTTTACTGCCTAGAATGGGCCTGAGCACGTTCTTGTTGGCAACAATCAACTCAACTCGGTAGGTTTTCTTATTGCATGAATTGATCACTTTAAGTGTGCACTTCCCCAGTGGCGTCAGAGTGTTCTTGTTATACATCACCAATACCTGACTGTAGGGCTCTAGGTGACTGTCTTTTGTCAGGGATAACATTACAACTAGCACCACAATCTAGCTGAAATCTGACTGACTTGTCAGCCGCATTGGGGTCTGTGGTTTTCTCCTGCACCACGTTGATGCTCTCTGACTTTGGCCCTAGTGTGATGCAGAGAACATCCTCACCGCTCTCTGAGTCAGAGGGTCTCACAAATCTCTCTGCCTTTTTCGCAAATGAGATAATATAGTAGCTTCACTTTGTAGTCATCAGGTTTTTCTCCCATTGTAAGAGCCATGTACAAATTGAATTCCTCTTTACATCTTTTCCAGGTCAGTGCTAAATTACAATCATCAAAGTCTATGTTTCCAGGAGGTTTAGCGATAGCCAGCTAAAGTTTAACGATAGCCAGCTAACGTTGGCGTTCGGCACGATGACTAGCTTGTAAACGCATGTTTCAATATGCTTTGTGTTGTAGTCACGACAGACAAAGGTATATAATTAAGCAAACTTTACTAGGCATGTTGTCAACCAGCACATGAATAAGGTAAGTAACAATTGGCTTCCGTTTCCTGTGTAACATCAATATGAGTAACCTCAATATTGCTACACTATTGACATGCTTGTTGAGGTATGCAGTGCAGGTAAATGCTGGAAGTGTGGACAGAGCCTGTGTTTGGTGTTTCCAGCCTGGTATATTCATGCAAATGAGGCACATATCATTTTCTTTCTTTAACAAAAAATATTTAAAAAAAATACCTGATACAGTGAGAAAATGTATATAAACTCAGCAAAAAAAGAAACGTCCTCTCACTGTCAACTGCGTTAATTGTCAGCAAATTAAATGTGTAAATATTTGTATGAACATAACAAGATTCAACAACTGAGACATAAACTAAACAAGTTCCACAGACATGTGACTAACAGAAATGGAATAATGTGTCCCTGAAAAAAGGGGGGGTCAAAATCAAAAGTAACAGTCAGTATCTGGTGTGGCCACCAGCTGCATTAAGTACTGCAGTGCATCTCCTCCTCATGGACTGCACCAGATTTGCCAGTTCTTGCTGTGAGATGTTACCCCGCTCTTCCACCAAGGCACCTGCAAGTTCCCGGACATTTCTGGGGGGAATGGCCTTAGCCCTCACCCTCCGGTCCAACAGGTCCCAGACATGCTCAATGGGATTGAGATCCGGGCTCTTGCTGGCCATGGCAGAACACTGACATTCCTGTCTTGCAGGAAATCACACACAGAATGAGCAGTATGGCTGGTGGCATTGTCATGCTGGAGGGTCATGTCAGGATGAGCCTGCAGGAAGGGTACCACATGAGGGAGGGGGATGTCTTCCCTGTAACGCACAGCGTTGAGATTGCCTGCAATGACAACAAGCTCAGTCCGATGATGCTGTGACAGACCATGACGGACCCTCCACCTCCAAATCAATCCCGCTCCAGAGTACAGGCCTCGTTGTAACTAGAGGTCGACCGATTAATCGGAATGGCCGATTAATTAGGGCCGATTTCAAGTTTTCATAACAATCAAAAATCGGTCATTTTGGACGCCGATTTTGCCGATTTGTATTATTATTAATATATATATTTTTTTTACACCTTTATTTAATCTTTATTTAACTAGGCAAGTCAGTTAAGAACACATTCTTATTTTCAATGACGGCCTAGGAACGGTGGGTTAACTGCCTTGTTCAGGGACAGAACGACAGATCTTTACCTTGTCAACTCAGGGATTCAATTTTGCAACCTTACAGTTAACTAGTCCAACGCTCTAACCACCTGCCTCACGAGGAGCCTGCCTGTTACGCGAATGCAGTAAGAAAGCCAAGGTAAGTTGCTAGCTAGCATTAAACTTAATCAATCATAATCACTAGTTATAACTACACATGGTTGATGATATTACTAGTTTATCTAGCGTGTTCTGCGTTGCATATAATCGATGCAGTGCACATTCGCGAAAAAGGACTGTCGTTGCTCCAACGTGTACCTAACCGTAAACACCAATGCCTTTCTTAAAATCATTACACAGAAGTATATATTTTTAAACCTGCATATTTAGCTAAAAGAAATCCAGGTTAGCAGGCAATATTAACCAGGTGAAATTGTGTCACTTCTCTTGCGTTCATTGCAGAGTCTGGGTATATGCAACAGTTTGGGCCACCTGGCTCATTCCAAAATAATTTGCCAGAATTTTACGTAATTATGACATACATTGAAGGTTGTGCAATGTAACAGGAATATTTAGACTGATGGATGCCACCCGTTAGATAAAATACGTAACGGTTCCGTATTTCACTGAAAGAATAAACATCTTGTTTTCGAGATGATAGTTTCCGAATTTGGCCATATTAATGACCTAAGGCTCGCATTTCCGTGTGTTATTATGTTATAATTAAGTCTATGATTTGATGGAGCAGTCTGACTGAGCGATGGTAGGCACCGGCAGGCTCATAAGCAGTCATTCAAACAGCACTTTCGTGCGTTTTGCCAGCAGCTCTGTTGTTTATGACTTCAAGCCTATCAACTCCCGAGATTAGGCTGGTGTAACGATGTGATGTGAAATAGCTAGCTAGTTAGCTGGGTGCGCGCTAATAGCGTTTCAAATGTCACTCGCTCTGAGACCTGGAGTAGTTGTTCCCCTTGCTCTGCATGGGTAACGCTGATTCGAGGGTGGCTGTTGTCGTTGTGTTCCTGGTTCGAGCCCAGGTAGGAGCGAGGAGAGGTGCGGAAGCTATACTGTTACACTGGCAATACTAAAGTGCCTATAAGAACATCCAATAGTCAAAGGTATATGAAATACAAATGGTATAGAGAGAAATAGTCCTATAGTTACTATAATAACTACAACCTAAAACTTCTTACCTGGGAATATTGAAGACTCATGTTAAAAGGAACCAACAGCTTTCATATGTTCTCATGTTCTGGGCAAGGAACTTAAACGTTAGCTTTCTTACATGGCACATATTGCGCTTTTACTTTCTTCTCCAACACTTTGTTTTTGCAATATTTAAACCAAATTGAACATGTTTCATATTTTATTTGAGGCTAAATGTATTTTATTGATGTAATATATGAAGTTAAAATAAGTGCTCATTCAGTATTGTTGAAATTGTCATTATTACAAATACATTTTAAAAATCGGGCCGATTAATCGGTATCAGCTTTTTTTTTGTCCTCCAATAATCGGTATCGGTATCGCCATTTGAAAAATCATATTCGGTCGACCTCTAGTTGTAACGCTCATTCCTTCAACGATAAACGCAAATCCAACCATCACCCCTGGTGAGACAAAACAGCGACTCGTCAGTGAAGAGCACTTTTTGCCAGTCCTGTCTGATCAAGCAACGGTGGGTTTGTGCCCATAGGCGACGTTGTTGCCAGTGATGTCTGGTGAGGACTTGCCTTACAATAGGCCTACAAGCCCTCAGTCCAGCTTCTCTCGGCCTATTGCGGACAGTCTGAGCACTGATGGAGGGTTTGTGCATTCCTGGTGTAACTCGGGGCAGTTGTTGTTGCCATCCTGTACCTCTTCCGCAGGTGTGATGTTCAGATGTACCGATCCTGTGCATATGTTGTTACACGTGGTCTGCCACTGCGAGGATGATCAGCTGTCCGTCCTGTCTCCCTGTAGCGCTGTCTTAGGCGTCTCACAGTACGGACATTGCAATTTATTGCCCTGGCCACATCTGCAGTCCTCATGCCTCCTTGCAGCGTGCCTAAGGCATGTTCACACAGATGAGCAGGGACCCTGGGCATCTTTCTTTTGGTGTTTTTCAGAGTCAGTAGAAAGGCCTCTTTAGTGTCCTACGTTTTCATAACTGTGACCTTAATAGCCTACCGTCTGTAAGCTGTTAGTGTCTTAATGACCGTTCCACAGGTGCATGTTCATTAATTGTTTATGGTTCACTGAACAAGCATGGGAAACAGTGTTTAAACCCTTTACAATGAAGATCTGTGAAGTTATTTGGATTTCTACGAATTATCTTTGAAAGACGGGGTCCTGAAAAAGGGACGTTTATTTTTTTGCTGAGTTTATGAGTGCATTGTATGATTTTCTTTTTTACATTTGACAATAAATTGAATCCCCACCAAAATCCCTGGGGCGTCATTTATCAATCATGCTTAGGCACACGTTTGTGCGTAAACCATGTGTGGAATCATTTCAAGTCAAATTCAATCAAATCTATTTCTAAAGCCCTTTTTACATCAGCCGATGTGAGATTTATCCATATGAATGTTTGCTTGAGAGTATGCGCACAGACATGACCATGCGTATGCACAGTGCAAGGTGGTGGAATAAGGGAACTGCTTGTCAAGGGTAGAATGGGGGAAATATGTATTGAAAATGTGTGAAATTGTGAGTTATAATTAAATAATTTTTCAATTTCATTGTATTTCCATTGTGATTTCATGCAACATATCTTGACATGCTATTTAATTAAACCACATCAGTGCATTTGTTACAATAATAATCCATATAAAGTACAGTCATTTGTTAAATGAGAGGTACGTGTGAAAGTGAAACCATTGTTGAAACACTATAAAAGACTGAGATAATGGGAAATCGAATGAGAGATGTCTGATCTTGCTCTTTTGGAAAATTTGGCAAATGTATTTCGCCTGAGAGCACGTTTTTAGAGACAGGTGGGACATTTTCTGCAGATTGTACCGATTGGCTCATCAGATATCGTTTCCATAAAAACTGTCTCATTGGATTTTTTTCAAGGATTTAAGACCTACTTTAAAAAGGCAAACACGTGCCCTTCCTGTGCACATCCAAGTGATATCCACCCTTGGGTTCTTGGCAACGGGCACTTTTCAGCGCGAGTTTGTCAATCGGCATCTCACAGCCCTCGATGAGCCAATGTTTGGGATGAAATCATCAGCAAAATGAACAGCAGCACTTACAATTTCTATACACCATTGTACAACAGGTTGATGTCAAGAGGTGTTTCTTTGCCATGATGCCATCATTGGGTTCCCAAATACGAACGGACCAATAGACTGCACCCACATCGCCATAAAATCACCATCCCAAAACGATTGAAACTATATTGAACAGAAAAGGTTTCCATTGTTTACGTAAAAGGTAAAAGGTTATGTGATGCGCAAAAAAGACGCTGCTGAATGTGGTGGCAACAATGTTAGCTTAGCGCTGAGGATGGACGGCTTAACGGTGAGTGTTGTCTACTCAGGTGAAGTATATTTGCCATTGCTAAAGCAACTTCATTGTCCTCATGGTCCTCTCTTTGTAGCTACAACTGAGCGAGCCAAATAAAACCTTTTGGCTGTACTCAATCTCTGACACTAGCACTTCTATTTCCATCTCTGACATCTCTGAAATGTTTTTATTTGTTTGGTTTTGAACAACGGTTGGTATTTATCAATGGTGATTGTTACGTGCGTAACAGTGATCTCCCATCGGTGTGCATATGACCCTTGTTAAATCACACTTTTCTATGTGGTAGTATTTTGAATAGTTTCTACTCTATATTGATCAATTAAGCCACTGAACGTTTAATTCAGTCAATATCTAATGGATTATATAAATCCTAAAAATGTGGATTATCTTTATCCATTTAAAAAAAATGTTGATGACCATTGCTACAGCAAGCCCTGCAACAGGGACAGTTCCAATTTGTTTTACCTTTATTTAACTAGGCAAGTCAGTTAAGAACAAATTCTTATTTACAATGACCGCCTACCAGCGAACAGTGGATTAACTGCTTTGTTCAGGGGCAGAATGACAGATTTTTTACCTCGTCAGCTCTGGGATACGATCCAGCAACCCTTTGGTTACTGGCCCAACGCTCTAACCCGCTAGGCTACCTGCCACCCCAAATAACAACATACAAAGACCATCAAAGCTCTACAGCCCTGTAACATCACAGACATCATACCCGCTGCCTACACTATAATACACACAGGGAGGCTACAGGGAGGCCACAGGGGGGCCATACAGACAGAGCAGGGGTCCTGGGCGTGCACACAGGAGTCACACAAAGACAATAGGAGCCATCCAACAGAACAGAAGCCATACAAACAGATCCGTTTTGAGCCGCAAAGCAGCTGCCAGCCAGGCCATCTCTGGCACACAAACACAGCACTGACATGGCACTGACACCATAAAGAGACTGGAATGCTTTTGTTCACAATGCTGGGATTCCCCTTTCAAAAGCTGAAAACACCCAGCTCCCTGATCAACAATCCAATCCCTTACTATGGGAATCATGATGCCGGCACAATCAGCCATCGTCTATGACTAGGGTGATGGCAGGATGGGTGTACTCACAGTTTGGGCTTGTTGGGCAGCGGAGGGGCTTCCTTCACCGGGGGTGGAGACATCTTGGCTGGGTCTAGGAAGTCTGGCCGGGGCTCTGGTGGAGGTAGGCCGGAGGAGGGCTGAGGCTGGCCCTCCATGTTGGGGTACATGTGGGAGTGTGGCAGGACTGACACACTGGGCCAGATCTCCAGCTCGTTGACATGGAAACCCTCTGCGCTGGCACTGGGTGGGATCTTGGGCGGTACCTCCAATAGGCTGATCTCTGTGGGCGGGGGTGGGGGGAAGGCCTGGGCATCCTCGAAGGCAGAGTCATCGCCGGATGCCACACCGTCCCTGTCCGATTCGTACACCGCTAGAGGGAGAGAGACCATGAGAGAGTAGAGGTTTACCCCAAGCAGAGCCCTACCCCCTCCTCTTCACAGTGCACTAGCATATCCTCCCCTCCCCTTTTCCTAACATAGTACACTAATATTACCTCCAGCAGAGCCCAGCTGACCCCCATCCTCACATACCCCACTAACATGGCAGCTCTAAATTAAGTTAGAATGCGATCTAAAGTAGCAGCTGTGTCTAGTCAGCCTGTTTGTCTTGAGGAGCTCTTGATGTAATCCCTGTTTATTTGGCCTGTGGATTTCTTCTGATTGCGTGGTGAACTGAGAGTACACAGAGAGAATAAACACTCCTCCCTTCTCCCACAGAGATATATAGTGCTCACGACCTAACTAGCCTATTTCTTCCTCCTCTCCTCCCCCTCTTCTTTTCTTCTCATCCTCATATAGATCAAAGATTATCCAGGATAATAAAGAGGACCAGAGGAAATACCACACAGGGATCCAGGTCGGAGCCAAAACCACTCGACCTCCCAGGCTGACTGCCTATTGGTAACCATTGACATGAACCAGAGGTACACGAGTCCTCGTCATTGAACCAGATGTCCAGTGCATTCGGAAAGTATTCAAACCCCTTGACTTTTTCAACATTTCGTTCCGTTACAGCCTTATTCCAAAATGGGTTAAATAAATAAAAATCCTCATCAATCTACACACAAGGCCCCATAATGACAAAGCGTTTTTAGAAATGTTTGCAAATGCATAAAACATTTAAAACAGAAATACCTTATTTACATAAGTATTCAGACCCTTTGCAACGAGACTCCAAATTGTGCTCAGGTGCATCCTGTTTCCATTGATCATCCTTGAGATGTTTCTACAACTTGATCGGAGTCCACCTGTGGTAAATTCAATTGATTGGACATGATTTGTAAAGGCACACAACTGTCAATGTAAGGTCCCACAGTTCACAGTGCATGTCAGAGCAAAAACCAAGCCATGAGGTCAAAGAAATTGTCCGTAGAGCTCCGAGACAGGATTGTGTTGAGGCACAGATCTGGGGAAGGCTACCAAAACATTTCTGAGGCATTGAAGGTCCCCAAGAACACAGTGGCCTCCATCATTCTTAAATTGAAGAAGTTTGGAACCACCAAGACTCTTCCTAGAGCTGGCCGCCAGGCCAAACTGAGCAATGGGAGGAGAAGGGCCTTGGACAGGAAGGTGACCAAGAACCCGATGGTCACTCTGACAAAGCTCCAGAGTTCCTCTGTGGAGATGGGAGAACCATCCAGAAGGACAACCAACTCTACAGCACTCCACCAATCAAGCATTTATTGTAGAGTGGCCAGACAGAAGCCACTCCTCAGTCAAAGGCACATGACAGCCCGCTTGGAGTTTGCCATAAGGCACCTAAAGTCTCTCAGACCATGAGAAACAATATTCTCTGGTCTAATGAAATCAAGATTGAACTCTTTGGCCTGAATGCCGAGCGTCACGTCTGGAGGAAACCTGGCACCATCCCTACGGTGAAGCATGGTGGTGGCAGCATCATGTTGTGGGGATATTTTTCAGCTGCAGGGACTGGGAGACTAGTCAGGATCAAGGGAATGATGAGCGGAGCAAAGTACAGAGAGATCCTTGATGAAAACCATCTCCAGAGCGCTGAGGACCTCAGACTGGGGTGAAGGTTTGCTTTCCAACAGGACAACAACCCTAAGCACACAGCCAAGACAATGCAGAAGTGGCTTCTTAACAAGTCTCTGAATGTCCTTGAGTGGCCCAACCAGAGCCTGGACTTGAACGCAATCTAACATCTCTGGAGAGACCTGAAAATAGCTGCGCAGCAACTCTCTCCATCCAAACTGACAGAGCTTGTGAGGATCTGCAGAGAAGAATGGTAGAAACTCCCCAAATACAGGTGTGCCAAACTTGTAGCGTCATACCCAAGAAGTACTGAGTAAAGGGTCTGAATACTTATGTAAACGTGATATTTCAGTTTGAGTTTTTTCCCCCCAAAATGTCTACAAACCTGTTTTTGCTTTGTCATTATGGGATAGTGTGTAGATTGATGAGCAAAAAAAACAATGTAATCAATTTTAGAATAAGGCTGTAGCGTAACAAAATGTGGAAAAAGTCAAAGGGTCTGAATACTTTCCCGAATGCGCTGTACAGTACCAAAACTCTGCATAAACACTGTGCAAACTACAACATTTAAAGTTGAAGTCAATTACACTAAAGGCAAATTCACCTATAAGCTGCTACAAGTTATACAAA